>NC_083096.1:135228672-135306222 GCF_949774975.1 Lagenorhynchus albirostris | reverse complement strand
CCTGGTCTGATTAAAATAAATCATGCCAGTTCCATGCTTCAAGATCTCCCATGAACAATTAGAACTACTCCACTGAACAGGCTAAATTCTTTATCATCTATCCCAGTGACTCCTAGAGCCTCCTTCTCCCTGTTCAGGTGCCCAGGTACACTTTGGATTTCTTGACCATTCCCATCCTGTGCCTCCATACATTTCTGCTTTCAGGAATTCTCTTCTTCCCCATGTGTTTGGCATTTCCTAGTCGTCCCTGAAACATCCTCTTCTCTGTGAAACCTCTCTTTCTCCTCAAACAGGTGTGCATACAGATCCTCTGAGATTCCACTGCACTTGGCCAGCCCTCTGTCATGTTGACACAGAGTCCGCTCCTTTTCTTTAGCCAGAAGGAGCATTCTGGTCATGTGAGAAGGACCTTTCGTTGGAGGAGCAAAGGGGTCAAGGTGACTCCTTACCTTATGACACTCTCTCCTCCTCTGTGGCTGGAATGTAAAATTTAGGCTGGGTAGACCTTTTGCTAGGGAGTTTCCAAGACTTAGAGGGCTAGGAGGGACCAGGTACTATGAGAGACTGAAAATGGGGAAACTAATTCTAATTACTTGGGCTTGATCTGAGCTCTGTCTTAGAGTTCTCCCCTGAAATTTACTTTTGATTCACTTATTCCACATGGGATCTATTCCAGTTCCCTAGAGTAGGCAGGGATTCAGATGAAAACCACGGCAAGGAATAACCAGGGTGCATATGGTTGGCATCTTTTATGTTATATTTTCTCAGGAGCTTGAAGTGACTGAGCAGGCATTTGGGATCTTGGCTCCATCACAACCACACAGTGTAACACGCAGCACATTGAATGGTATTTGTTTCTGTGTCTTTCTTCCCTGTTAGACTGTGAGCTTTTCATGTCCAAGGTCTGAAGCACATTTGCCCTTGTTCCAGTCCTGTGCTGGGCCTTGCAGCTATCTCAGCAAAACAGAGCAGGGCTGGCCTGGTGGCTAACAGTGTGGCCTTCACAGACAGTCAGCTTTGGTTCAAATCTCACTTGTACCACTTATGGGGTGTGACCTCAGGCAGGTTATATAAGCTTTCTATGCCTCAGTTTCTTCCTGCATCTAGTGAGGATAATGACAGTATCTTTCCTACATAGTTGTTGAGATGATCCGATAAGCTAATGTGTATGGAAAATTTGTGACTGCCACATAGTAGGCATTGATTAGATGCTAGTGAAACATAATTTTATTCTTCTAGGGCATGACATTTTTATCATCATGTAGTAGACACTTAATAAATGTAAGCAAATAATAAAGCATTGGATGAAAGTTTTTCAAGGCCCTGTACAGATTGGCTTGAGGCAGGGTGATGTTCTCTAAAGAGCATGGGTTAGGAGTTGGGATGATGAGTTTGAACTATAGTTCTGCTACCTCCTGCTTTCATTAACATGGGCAAGTCATTAATCTGTCTCAGCCTCAATAATATTTAATCCCAGAGGTAGGTGTTTTTTTCACCTTCTATTTTATTTGTGTCTCTGCACAGTGTCTGGTGCCCTGTTCTCCAGACAGAGAGCCACTTCCTTATGAACTGAAGCTTTGTGACGGGGAATGCTAAAGCAGGGAGCAGAAGTGAGGGCTGTGAGAAGTCTCAAATGACCAGGCCCCCCTGAGGACTCCTGAATTCTACCTTCTAAGTGGATATGTGTGATTGTGACTTATGTTTTTGACTTGGGCAATGGTTTTATTAAAATAGGAAAAATGTCTTGTATTTCTTATTTGTCTCTACCATTTCAGGTATTTGGGACACCATTTAGCAAAATCATTGATTTCAATATATTCCGATAAGAGGCCTTTTGATTTAGTTAATACAGCTGACTTTTGAGAATTAAAAAAATTAATGTAGTTATTTTAATTTTGACCATATACACAATCTCAAGTAGAGGCTATTTGGGATCTATTTTGATGAAGACATGAAACAGTTAAGATTAACTGGGGCCTGGTAGTGGGAGGTGGGCAGTGGTTGGGTGTTAAAATTTATTGAGTGCTTATTTTATACTAGTCCTTTTCATTATCTGTCATGCTAATAACCACCCTGTTGAGCATTATTAGGCCCATTTTATAGATTAGGAAAATTGCACAAAATCAGAGACCTGAAGAGTAGAAGTTCCTGAATTTGAAAACTGATTCATGCTCTTTGGGCTATAACACCCTGCTTTCTGAAGTGGGAAGAGTGACTTCCAGACAGGCCCTGGCACATAGGACAGGTTCAATCAACATTTCTGCGATGTTGGATGGATGCATGCATGGATGAATGGATGGATGGACTGATGGATGGATGGGTGGATGGACTGATGGGTGAATGGATGGATGGACTGATGGGTGGATACACCCAAAATTAGCAGCAAGGCAAAATGTGTTAAAATCACTGGAAGTGTGAAAAGGTTTAGGTATTTTAGGGTGGCAGAAAGTGTTTCAGCCTCTACGTTAAGTGCCAAGTGACCAAGAGGAGGACGGTACCAAATTCAACAAGTGCTGAAGGAACCCACAGACATCTGTAAGAAAAGGAATAAGCGTTTTAGATGCCTCCCCTCCAGCCCCATTTGCTGAGTTGACAAGTTAATTACTCAGCTATCAGGAGGTAACTTGGTAGCAGTAACACGTGTAACTGTGTAATTATCAGGGGTTCCAGTAGTCGCTGTGTAATTATCAAGTAGTTTTCATGAAACGACATGTGTTTGCTTGTAAATATACAATTAAGCAGTGTTGCCACCATTAACTATAAAACAAAACCGCATCTGGCACTTAAGGTACCAGCTGTCGGTCCCCACAATTAAACTTTTCTTTAAATAGGATTAACTTTTCAAAAGGTGCCAAATAGTAAAACTCACAGAAGCACATCTGATACTACTGATCATTCTATTCCTTTTGCTTGAAATGACACATGCCTACTTTCTTATAACACCTTAAAATTGTTGATTTATTCTTTAAGGTCAAGCTCAATGCCAGTTCTTTTCCTTGTATTTTGCAGATTCCTTTAAACAAGATGTAAATTCTGCTTCCCTAAATTCTCTAAACATCTTTGTATCTCTCATGCCTTTTAATACATCCAACTTAGCTGGGAATTTTGGGCATATCCATCTATCAGTCGTGCCACAAATATTTATCAGGACCCCAATTATGTAGCAGGCTCTGGGCTAGGCACTGAGAATACAGTTGTTGACAAAACAGATATGGCCTCTGCCACCAAAACTTTACAGTTTAGGAGGAAAGACATGTATACATAAATAATTGTCAGTGTGATAAATCTTGTAAAATAATAAGCAAAGTCTAGGGCTCTGGGTGTTAATTCTCACTTAGTCTAAATTGCTTGAAGGTAGTAGCCCCAAGTCCTATCTCCTAATGTATTCAATAATTACTTATTTAGCACATACTTTGTACTCTTTGATGTGCTGTGTGCCAGGGATTTTACAATAAACAAGATAGGCATTATCCCTACTTACATTTAAACTCCCAAGTTATCTACCTCAGCACCTGGAGCATATCAAGTACTCAGTGTGTATTTTTTCTTGCCAATGACATTCGCTAACCACCTTAGTATAAAATTATTAGCATCCTTATCTTTATGTTGTCCAGGAGAACCTAGTGACATATATTTTGAGTGTTTTCATAGAGTACAGATATTATTACTGGTCATATAAGATATTGCCCCAGAAGTGAAAACTTAGATTTATAATTTGCTACTATATTTTCTTAAAGTTCACATACTTATTATAAAAGTCTTTGACAAAAACTTGCAAATATATAAAATAATCACACAAATGCTCCCATTCAGAGGGACCTGAATTTTCTCCCTGATATTTTTAACTCATAATTTTTTTCAAAGGTGAAAATTTTGTGTTCTGCTTTTTTTCCACTTAGCATTACAGCATGAACATTTCTCTGTATTATTAAGAATATCATCTGAATCTTTGCCTGAATAGCATTAGTTTATTCAACCTATATTTATTTAATGACTACTTCTTTTTTCAGCACTATTCTGGGCACTGGAAATATACTTAAAATGAAAACTGAGAAGGACCCATAAGGAGTTCAGATTCTGAAAGATAGATTATAAATAAAGAAGTAACTACATACTGTGGATGGTGATCTGAGGTAAAAGAAGGGTAAGAGGATACAGAGATGGGGGAGATGCTATTTTCCATGGAGTGCTCAGGGAGAGTGTCACTGATCAGGGAATATTTGAGGAAGACCTGGAGGAAATGGAGTTCACATGCAGGAATCTGGAGCAACAGAAGAAAAGCAGGTGCAAAGGCTCTGAGGTGGGAGTGTGCTTGACTTGTTCAAATAATGGCAAGGAGGGCAGTATAACTGAAGGAGAGTCAGCAAAGGGGAAGAGCAGTAGTGAAATCAGAGCAGTAAAGAGTGACAGGGATATATGGATCACCTAGGGCCTTGCAGGCCACTGAAGGTCTTTGGGTCAAATAGGGAGCTAAATAGCTAAATAGCTAAATAGGGAGCCACCATTTTAAAAGATCACTCTGGTTGTCATGTTGAGAATAGATCGTAGGAAAGAAGACTGGAATACGAAGCCCAGTGAGAAAACTTTTAGCAGTGATGCAGAACTATGTTTCTGGTCTTTGAATTAGAAATAACTTTTAAAAATCAATAAAGATTTTTATAGAGTAAAAAAAATAAAATGGTATAACGAACCCTGACACTCAGCTTCAACATGAAAACCATATGACTGAATTTGGTTTATCTATACACATTCTTATTACCAACCCCCCATGCCTTGTTGGATTAAAAAAAAAATTCCAGAATACACTGTTATCTGTAAATAAGGGAACACTTTCTAAACTAAGAAAAAAAAAAGCAGTGAAGAAATGTGGAAGGAAAATCTTATTTCTGTAGACTAGAATTAAAGGCTCTGGACATAAAATAACATACTTGGGAAAGTATTTACATTAAATATACAAAGTTTAAATACACAAAGTTTACATTGTCATATGTAAAAAATTCATAGAAATTGATAAGAAAATTTACTAATACAGTGGCATATATTTGGGTGAAGTAAATAAAAACCTTTTAAAAAAATGGGTAAGAAGATGACACCAAAAACTTTAATCATACAAGAAATCAAATACAAATAGCTAAAACCATAACATGCTACCCCCTACCCTGAGACTATAACATGCTTCTCTTTAGCAAGACTAAGGGTGTAGGGTCGGGTGCAGGAAAAGTGCATTGAAGCACTACTAAAGGGCAAGCAAATTCCAAGGGCTTTGGAATTGTATTCCCTTTGACCCAGTAATACCAATCCCTTTGGCATCCATTCCAGTATTGTTTAGAATGCAGAAGAATTAGAACCAACTTTGGTACCCAACTGTGGGCTAGAATCTTCATTATTGCTTTCAATTAAAATTTTTTTTGAGTCATTTAGGCTTATAGTTGAATCACATACATGAACAGTAATTATATTCTGTCTAACGTTTTAATTCTTTCCTCTATACTAGGTCTCTCTTCCCAGTCAGTCCCATCCCATTCATAGGATGGTACATTCCCTGGAGCAAGTTGGCTAATGTTTGTCTAGGTCTGTGAAATCCCTATTTGGAAATTGATCTATGGTTGTAGTTTCTCTGCTTGTTTCCAAAAAATATTACCTAGGAAGCAGGTAATTTCTTGTGGGAATTAGACAGTCAGTAGGTGACGGGCCTTCTCCTGTGAATAGTGTGTGTATATTTCTTAGTTTTGAGCCTTGAGACCTAGCATTCCAGTGTTCACAATTTCACATGAATGAAACCGCCATCCATCTGGCCAGGTAAGCCACAAATCTTGATATTTCCCAGGGCTCCCCTCCCCCATCCAATCCATCAGCAATTCCTAGTGGTTTTACCTCCTAAAATTTTTCCAATATGCTTGCTTCTCTTTACCACTACCCAATTCCACTCCATCATCATTTCTTTTCTAGATAACCTTCTAACTGGGTCTACCTGCCTGCACACAGGTATCTCTTCAATCCATTCTCCATACTCTAGCTGGAGGAAGCCTTTAAGTGCAAATGCAAATATGCTGCTCCCCTGCTCAGAAGCATTCAGTGTCCTCCCATTGCTCTTGGATGGAAGTCAGGGCCTTAACCCAACCTATGACCAGGCTTCACCTGCCTCTCCAGCCCATCCCATGCCAATCTACAGTCTTGGCTGGCTCTAACCATTCTGCATTTCTTTCAGGCCCTCATCCTGGCAAAGATTTGTTCCACTGTAGGAGCTTTGCATATACTGAAATACTTGGCCCTCATCTAGAGTAAAGGACAATACTAGTGCTTCCCACTATCCCCTAGGAGCCATTTTTATCAATTCTGTATACCTTACCCTTCTGTGCAGCACCTTCAGCTCCTTTGTTGATGGTTGCCCTCTGGTTACTGGAGTGGCATCGCTAGCCGGAAGTTCCTGGGTGTTTAAACTCCTCTCGCACAAGGACCTTTAACCAATGGTTCTAAGCAACAGTCTGAAAAGCCAGCAAAATTGCATAGATCGGGGCAATTCTGAGGCAAGGCTTACAATCCAGAGGTCTCCCCACAGGGTCTGGCTGAAGCTATTCTCTGCACAGCTGTGCCTGAGATCACACTGTTGCCTGGCTTCCCATCTCTCTGTGATAAACCTCTAGTGCAGGAACCAGTGTCTCAGGGCTGCCTTTAGGGAACCCCATCTAAGACACCTAGAGAAGCATGTACTCACTCTTTAGATCTCAGGACAAATGTTACTTCTGAGAAATTTCTATCTAAAGTTCTTTTTCCACTCGAGCTGATGAGCATGTCTCCTTCATCCCAATAAAAATTTGATATGTGTTGTGAGAATCTTTGACCATAAGCCACATAAGGCAAGGACCATGGTGTTTGATTTATCATTGTGTCCCCAGTGCTTGGCATAGTAGCTCAAGAACAATAAATAAAGATTTATTAAATGAATGAACACAAGTTGACAGGCTATAAGTGTGATGAACATGAGTACAGTGACGGATGAAAAATGGCATTATTCAAACCCTTTTTACTGAGAAGCTGCTATATACCAACCAAGGTAGGAACTGTAAGTTTACATAAGGCACTCGATAAGTATTTGTGAAGTGAAAGAATGAATACATGATATATGAATGAATTGTACAAATAAAATTACAATCCGGTTGGAGAAAATAAAAACATCGGAATGGGAAAAATATTTTTGAAAGTCAGGATTTGGTGACATATCCCAGAGGTTGTCTAGTTGGCCTCAAAGTTGCCTTAACAAAGAGAAGGGTTTATTCTTTTTGAATTTCAGCCAGATGGGCTATTTCCAATGTTATGTGACTATACTCGGCTGAAACTAAGGTAGCTGCAAGAAGCTAAGGCTCATTATAACCCAGCTATTTTCTGTGCCTTTACACTTACTTCTGAGATTTCACTTGGCACAATCTCCATTAGAGAGATTAGAACTGAAAACAGTTGAAGTTTCATGATTTTATAGCCTGTTTATTTTTAAACAGTGTGGGGGAGGTCCTCCGTTTGACAAACCTAAAGTTGTAAGATCCCATAACCCATATTTTGGGGTATTCTGATTGCTGAGAGTTCATAAACTAAAATCAGCATCTTAAGGTGGAAGATATTGATCTCAAGTAGAGGCTAGCTTTTTTTTTTTTTTTTTTTTTTGCCATACGCGGGCCTCTCACTGTTGCGGCCTCTCCTGTTGCGGAGCACAGGCTCCGGATGCACAGGCTCAGTGGCCATGGCTCACGGGCCCAGCTGCTCCACGGCATGTGGGATCTTCCCAGACCGGGGCACGAACCCGTGACCCCTGCATTAGGCAGGCGGACTCTCAACCACTGCGCCACCAGGGAAGCCCAGAGACTAGCTTTGAATTTAGAGGTTCTTACTCCAATTTCTGCCTCTTCCCCCAAAGTTACAAGAATGAGCTCTTGCCTTATAACAACATCAGTATTACAGAGTGAATTTTCCTTCTAACAACCCCTATTCTAGGCAATTTGGGTTGGTTTTTAGATGAAGGAATTAACACGTTTTCTGTACTAAGATCAAATTGCACAACTGAAGGTGCTTGAGGATAAATTCCAAGCCAACTCTTGTTGAAAGACTCATTCTAGAATATCATATATTATGCTAAGGAAAGGGGGCATTTGGCCAGCTGAATCATTAGCAATTGCTTTGATGTACGCCGTATTTTGAATTTTTTGATCTGACTCAGATTATGTTTCACAATGTGTATTTCGATCATAACATCAGCAAAAATTATTGGACATATACTAAATGTAGCACATCAATGTGTTAGCCTAGGCATAAAAATGGAAAAACATCAAAAAATTTTGTAAACCACACACATGAATCAAGTCCACCATGCTCCAGTTTTTAGCCATCCCCTCACTAACTCAGCTGACTTCAACCAAAGGAGGCTCAACAGCATTTGATATTTATTTTAGAATCATTTTAGGTTTCTGAGACATGCTGGACTGTGATGGCTAAGTGCTACTGAACTATGTGTGTTCAGATCCTACCTCTCCACTATGTACTGAGTTCAGAGGCAAATTGCTTAATCCCTAATTTCTGTGGGAAAATCATTTACCTTTTGTGGTCTCAAGTTTCTTCATCTGAAAGCTGATGATAATAAGTTACCACCTCAAAGCCTTTTTTGGTAAAGATTAAGTAAATTTAATATATGTAAAGTGCTTAGAATAGTGCCTGCAATAATAAGCACTATATTCAAAAAAAAACTTTGACATTTAAAAAAAAAAACATGTATTTGCTCACTTTTTCACTGACATTTGTATGACCATAGAGAAATTCCCAATGTCCTCAAGTTCTACTTTATTTTTATCTCTAATGTGGACCTACTGGCAAAGTCTCCCCACAGTGTTTTATAAAGATTAAATGAGATAATCTAGCAGAATATTGCCTTGCCAACCACAGAGCATGTGGCCTTGTATATATCAAGCATTTAAAAATATTTATTGTATGAATGATTGAGGGAGGTGAGTGAAAGAACAAATTAATTTCTATGCCACCCCATGTCATATTCATTGATTCATTTCAAAAAAGTTACTGAGGATCTTCTAGGTGCCAGGTATTTTATTAGATCCTAGGGGATGCTGGGATGAACAAGACAGTCTCTCATGGAAATTTAGAATCTGATGTGAGAGACAGATATTAATCAAATAAGCAAGCAATTCATTATAATTGTGACATGTGCTAAAAACCCTATAAAAGCAGATGTGTGATTATCACATTTATTCAGCACATTTCTCTCACTTTACAGATAAGGAAAGATAGGGCCAGACAGTTGGAACTGAATCAAGGTCAGAGTGTTAAATTTTTTACATTAAGACTTTTTTTAGAGAAGTATAAGTTTTACAGCAAAATTAAGGGGGAGGTACAGAGACTTTTCTTAAACTCCCTGCCCTCACATGTGCATAGCCTGCCCCTTTATCAACATTGCCCACCAGAATGGTGCATTACAATTGTTACAATTATGATTACACATTGACACATCATAATCACCCAAAGTCTACAGTTTACATTGAACTTCACTCTTGATGTTGTACATTCTATGGGTTTGGAAAAATGCAGAAGGACATCCATCATTATGGTATCATGCAGAGTGTGATACCCTAAAGATTCTCTGTGCTCCACCTATTCATCTCTCCCCCACCCTCAACTGCTGCAACCACTGATCTTTTTACTGTCTCTATAGTTTTGCCTTTTCCAGAATGTCATATAGTTGGAATCATACAGTATGTAGCCTTTTCAGATTGGCTTCTTTCACTTAGTAATGTGCTTTTAAGTTTCCTCCATGTCTTTTCATGGCTTGATAGCTCATTTCCTTTTAGCACTGAATAATATTCCATCGTTTGATGTACCACGGTTTAGTTATCTATTCACTGACTAAAGGACATCTGGGTGAGTGTTAATTTTTTACTTTGAACTCCATGTTGGATGAAATTGACAAATGGCTACTTATTATGCCTTACAAGGTAGTTAAATTCTGCTTTTCAGATCAAAGTGTGCGGCTTAGTAACAAGTAAAAGGATGGGGAAGAAACACCTCAAATAAATACAATCATGATTTCTAAGAGTTGACTACCTTCCACATACCAAGCACTTTATATCCATCGTTTGATTCAGTCCTCACAACCTGTGAATAAGTATTATTGCAAACTAAGTCTCAAAGGGACTCTGGGCAAGATTGCTTCAAGATCACATGGCCAGAAATCGCAGCAAGCACTGTCTACTTGATAATGAAATTCATGCTCTTCTACCATAGCAAACTATTTCTATTTGGGAATAATTTGGGCTCAAATCTTAGCCTCAGAGTGTGCAATCTTATAGCTCTTTAGGCTTCAGAGTCAGTTCCTGAATTTCTGGCCGATGAAGACTGTGAATACGTAAACATATATCTTATTGCTTTCTCCCCTTGGGTACATTACTTACTTTTTCCCTCATGTGAAACTCATACTTGACATGGTGGGATAAAGGGAAAAAGAAAAAAAGAAAAAGAGAATTAGGATATCAGAGAGCATCATAGAGAAATTGGGACGTGACTACAGGATGTTTTTGGTGTCCTGAAATTCCTGAATTTTTCCAGGTACCTCTGAATTAGTAGACAGTGGGACTATACTTGATGGAAATTCCCAACACAGTCATTATTAATCAGCAATATTCTTTTGAAAAGACCATTTTCTTCTACTTTTCAGAGATCCTGTTTCCAGAGGGATGCTCAATAATATGGGTGACTATGTGTTAGGGAGAGGGTTGTGTTGGTCACTCACCCTTGGAGGTCTCTCAGGGAGAGCATAAGAGAACCTTTACTCTGTAAAGAACCACAGCTCAACTGTGTAGAAGGGGCAGAGATAAATAAGATATCCATTTGCTGAGTCATGGGCCAAGTGTTACACTAAGACTTTACATGTATATTACATGGATACCTCATTTTCTCAATAACTCATTACATCCTCATTTTACAGATGAGGAAACTGAAGCACAGAGAAGGTAAGTGGATAGCCCAAACAAGGTGAAAGAAGTGGGACTGAGAGTCAAACCTAGATCTGAGTGACTCCAAATCCAGCCTTGCTTTTCCATGGAAACACATTCCATAAATATTAGTTAGGAAGGAAGACAAATCTGATCTACTGGCAGGTTTGTTTTATTTGTCCACTAAGTTCATGGTTTCATTTTGCCCTACATTTCATATTGATCAGATGTTCTACTAAAAAACAGAAATTTAAAATGCTCCTAGAATATCTGACATTTTCAGTGACTTCATTGTTAAAAGGACACTGGGGAGCAAGGCAAGAGTGGAGTTTTCCAAGATCCATTACTATGTACAAACTGCTCTCTCCCACATCTCTCTTAAAATATCATCACACATTCAGTTTCATGCTATTACAGTGGCAATAAAGCAGCTCTCTGCAAGATACATGGAAAATTCTTCATTCTCTGCTAGGGTAGAAGAATTTAAGCTCCAAGGCCAAAAGGAAGAGGCATCATTTTGGTAACTTTAAACTCAGAGAAAGAGTACATATATATGGTAGTAATATTTACACACATTTTACTCATAAACTTTTAAAAAGATCATGCCAGTTTTTAAATAGAATATGGTAGGATTTTGTCTCCCTGTTAACCAGACTTGTTTGAGCACGAAAAAGAAGAAACAAAAGCAAACCTAGAAGTAATACTTATGGTAATGGTTTTAAATAATGATAGGCATTCAGATTCTGAGAGAACTACACATATAAGAGAAAGATTTAAGGCTGAAGTTAAGTAATTTAAGGCTTCTATAATCACGTGCATGATTATCATGTATTGTAGTAATGAGGCATACATGGTAAATCATTTACAATAAGAAAATAATGACTATTATTTGTATTCTGTCACTTCTAGCTTTCCTGGAGTCAGCTGGGGAAAGAAGTAATCAGGGAGAAGAGCCAGGCAAGGGAGAGGAGGCAGTAGCTTCTTCCTGTTGCTTTTCTTTTGCAGTTGGGGAGAGTCAGTCAGTGTTCCACCCACCTGTCTCCTGACAAATCTGATCTGATCCACCTGAAGTTGATCCAGTGCATGTCCTGTGTCATTTCCTAGGAAGAGTCACACAGGATCTCTATATGACACCAAGACAGAAAGGTTCTGTTCAGTGCCTTGGAGAAGGCTATTTCTGTTTCAGTGGGTGGGTGGTATAGTATAGGCCGGTTGTTCTCAAATGTTAGCATGCGTCAGAATCACCTGAGGGCTCATTAAAACACTGGCAGATGGGCCTAGCCCCAGAATTTCTGATTTATTATGTCTGGGGTGGGGCACAAGACTTTATGTTTCAAACAAGTTCCCACATCATTCTGATACTGGTGGTCTGGGGACCACACTTTGAGAAGCACTGATGTAGAGGTTAAATAAAACCACAGGCTCTAATATTAGACCTGGGTTCCTATCCCAGCTCTTCTACTTGCATGACCCTGGGAATACAACTTTACCCTTCCAAACATTTTTGTAAAAAATTTTGCCCGCAGTGGGCTAAATATTGTGCTGTGTGTTTTTATATATGTAATCTCATTAGGATCTCAGATCATCAGTGTGAAATAAATATCATCCTCCCCACTTTACAGATGAAACATGAACTCAATCTGGAGACTAACTTTTCACACAAGTAGTGAGTTGCATGATTTTCACCAGGTGCAGTAACTAATTCTTTAAAATGGCCTCAATTTTTCTTCCTCAAATTCCTCTTAAATACTTGGAAAATGTTTTCCATTGGGTTGGGATAAAAACTGCCTGTCAACAGAAGAGAGGAGAGAACTTATTCTTGACCATAGGCAGGAAATCGAGCCTCCTCTTTTTCCAGGAAGGGAAAAGAACCATCAGCCTGAATGTCCTTTTGTAGCTCTGCTCACTGTGTGTCTGAGATATAGTTCTGAAAAGAATACAGCTTTTATTAAGTTGATTTGCTTACTTCCTTAGATATTTGATTGGCCCCAAAGTTTTCCATCATCTTCTCACTATTTACAGTATTGGACATAAAAATAAAAAAATTTATTAAACAATAAAAATGCTCTAATAAAGTAGATGTGGTAAATCCTTCCAAGTGTCAGCACAGAAAGCAATTCCATGAGAGCCAAGAGAATGGGCCTGCATCAGGAAATGCAATCCTAGTTACAGATAATATTAAAACCTATTTAAAAAAAAAAAACAAATAAAAACCCTTATGTATTTAGACTTACAGAAGAGACATAAAGTGCTGTCTGTGAGAGATTAATGAAGACCTTGGAATGTACAGACAAAGCCTCAATATTTCCACTTACATGTGTCCTGCATTGACACTTGGCATTCAAAACTATCTCAAGTCACTTTGGTGGAGGAATTTATGAGGTATTGCATGGCAGTCTGATTTAAATGAGTCTCTGCAAATATACTTGGCGTAAACTTACCTGTCATAGACAATGGCACTCTTTGAAGAGGGTTTTCAGATTCATCACAGTCTCTATGGTATTTTTCTTTAATCTTGGAAAATAAGGTGTTTAGCTAAGGCTGCTAATTCTTTGAAACTCTAATCATTTAAGCTGTCTAACCTTGTTCAGGGTAATTATTTCTATCCATTATCCATCATGCTAAGAAATGACAGCTCAGGGACAAGGAGACTTTTCAAGCAAATGCTTTAAGACGGTGTTTTAGTTTGCAGGCACTGGCCAATGTTAATTAAATTAAATAAACAATGACTCATGGTATAAACAGAGAATAGAGAAGCTTGCAAGAAAGAAATACAGTTCAATAACTTTAAAGCTATTTTTTCTTTCCAAAAGAAAATAAAAGAGAGCCTTTATTCTCTTGACTTTATGTTTATCTTTCTAAAATTTCAGGTGTTGTCAAACTACATTGTCTCTGAAAGTCACTTTAGACTAGCAGGGAATTCTTTCTGGATTCTATTTTAGGAGGCTATTCTGTATTGGGGACATATTTTTTTAAAGGGAGAAAAGTAAGCTTCTTTAGGAAACATAGGACCATGAGTTAAGCCCCTAGCCATTTGCAAGTAGGGAAACAAATCCCAGTGGATGGGAGGTGTAGGTAACATTAGTGTAACTGTGAGTATTTCTCCAATACACATCATCGTTGAGTATAACTGCTAATATCTCTCTAATATGTATCACTCTTTTCTGGCAAGTTTTAGTTGATTACCATTTTTTTGAAAATTTGTCCTCAAAGATGGGTAATAATCTCAGAACAAGTGGCATGTATATAAATACATGTAACTATTACCCACCACCTATTGCCCACATCCTTTACCTTGAGGAGGAAAATATCTGACAATCTATCCATGTCCTTTAACTTATTGTAAAATCTGCAGCTTATCAAGCTCTTAAAATTTCAGAATCTTGGAGTGCTGAATTTACATCGATGAAAAGAAAGATGCTGCTGGGTCACCCTTACTTTCTTTTCTTTTTTAAACATCTTTATTAGAGTATAATTGCTTTACAATGGTGTGTTAGGTTCTGCTGTATAACAAGGTGAATCAGCTATACATATACATATATCCCCCTATCTCCTCCCTCTTGCCTCTCCCTCCCACCCTCGCTATCCCACACCTCTAGGTGGTCACAAAGCACCGAGCTGATCTCCCTGTGCTATGTGGCTGCTTCCTACTAGCTATCTGTTTTACATTTCGTAGTGTATATATGTCCATGCCACTCTCTCACTTCGTCCCAAATAACCCTTCCTACTCCCTGTGTCCTCAAGTCCATTCTCTACGTCTGCATCTTTATTCCTGTCCTGCCCCTAGGCTCTTCAGAACCATTTTTTTTTAAGATTCCATATATATGTGTTAGCATACGGTATTTTTCTCTTTCTGACATACATCACTCTGTGTGACAGACTCTAGGTCCATCCACCTCACTACAAATAACTCAATTGCATTTCTTTTTACGGCTGAGTAATATTCCATTGTATATATGTGCCACATCTTCTTTATCCATTCATCTGTTGATGGACACATAGGTTGCTTCCATGTCCTGGCTATTGTAAATAGAGCTGCAATGAACATTGTGGTACATGACTCTTTTTGAATTATAGGTTTCTCAGGGTATATGCCCAGTAGTGGGATTGCTGCATCATATGGTAGTTCTATTTTTAGATTTTAAGGAACCTCCATACTGTTCTCCATAGTGGTTGTATCAATTTACTTTCCCACCAACAGTACAAGAGGGTTCCCTTTTCTCCACACCCCCTCCAGCATTTATTGTTTGTAGATTTTTTGATGATGGCCATTCTGACTGGTGTGAGGTGATACCTCATTATAGTTTTCATTTGCATTTCTCTAATGATTAGTGATGCTGAGCATCCTTTCATCTGTTTGTTAGCAATCTGTATATCTTCTTTGGAGAAATGTCTATATAAGTTTTCTGCCGATTTTGGATTGGGTTGTTTGTCTTATTGATATTGAGCTGCATGAGCTGCTTGTAAATTTTGGAGATTAATCCTTTGTCAGTTGCTTCATTTGCAAATATTTCTCCCATTCTGAGGGTTGTCTTTTTGTCTTGTTTATGTTTTCCTTTGCTGTGCAAAAGTTTTTATGTTTCATTAGGTCCCATCTGTTTATTTTTATTTCCATTTCTCTAGGAGGTGGGTCAAAAAGGATCTTGCTGTGATTTATGTCATAGAGTGTTCTGCCTATGTTTTCCTCTAAGAGTTTGATAGTGTCTGGTCTTACATTTAGGTCTTTAATCCATTTTGAGTTTATTTTTGTGTATGGTGTTAGGGAGTGTTCTAATTTCTTTCTTTTACATGTAGCTGTCCAGTATTCCCAGCACCACTTATTGAAGAGGCTGCCTTTTCTCCATTGTATACTCTTGGCCTCCCTTATCAAAGGTAAGGTGGCCATATGTGTGTGGGTTTCTCGCTGGGTTTTCTATCCTGTTCCATTTATCTGTATTTCTGTTTTTGTGCCAGTGCCATACTGTCTTGATTACTGTAGCTTTGTTGTATAGTCTGAAGTCTGGGAACCTGATTCCTCAGCTCCGTTTTTCTTTCTCAAGATTACTTTGGCTATTCAGGGTCTTTTGTGTTTCCATACATATTGTGAAATTTTTTGTTCTAGTTCTGTGAAAAACCCCATTGGTAGTTTGATAGGGATTGCACTGAATCTGTAGATTGCTTTGGGTAGTATAGTCATTTTCACAATGTTGATTCTTCTACTCCAAGAACATGGTATATCTCTCCATCTGTTTGTATCATCTTTAATTTCTTTCATCAGTGACTTATAGTTTTCTGCATACAGGTCTTTTGTCTCTTTAGGTAGGTTTATTCCTAGCTACTTTATTCTTTTTTGTTGCAATGGTAAATGGGAGTGTTTCCTTAATTACTCTTTGAGAGTTTTCAACGTTAGTGTATAGGAATGGAAGATATTTCTGTGCATTAATTTTGTATCCTGCTACTTTACCAAATTCATTGATTAGCTCCAGTAGTTTTCTGGTAGCATCTTTAGGATTCTCTATGTATAGTAGCATGTCATCTGAAAACAGTGACAGATTTACTTCTTGTTTTCAGATTTGGATTCCTTTTATTTCTTTTCCTTCTCTCATTGTTGTGGCTAAAACTTCCAGAACTATGTTGAATAAGAGTGGTGAGAGTGGGCAACCTTGTCTTGTTCCTGATCTTAGAGGAAATGTTTTCAGCTTTTCATCATTGAGAATGATGTTGACTGTGGGTTTTTCATACATTGCCTTTATTGTGTTGAGGTAAGTACCCTCTATGCCTACTTTCTGGAGGGTGTTTATCATAAATGGGTGTTGAATTTTGTTGAAAGCTTTTTCTGCATCTATTGAGTTGATCATATGGTTTTTCTCCCTCAATTTTTAAATATGGTTTATCGCATCGATTGATTTGTGTATATTTAGGAATCCTTGCATTCCTGGGGTAAACACCACTTGATCATGGTGTATGATCCTTTAATGTGCTGTTGGATTCTGTTTGCTAGTATTTTGTTGAGGATTTTTGCATCTATGTTCATCAGTAATATAGGCCTGTAGTTTTCTTACTTTGTGACATCCTTGTCTGGTTTTGGTATCAGGGTGATGGTGTGCTTGTAGAATGAGTTTGGGAGTGTTCCTCCCTCTGCTATATTTTGGAAAAGTTTGAGAAGAATAGGTGTTAGCTCTTCTCTAAATGTTTGATAGAATTCACCTGTGAAGCCGTCTGGTCCTGGGCTTTTGTTTGTTGGAAGATTTTTAATGACAGTCTCAATTTCAGTGCTTGTGATTGGTCTGTTTAAATTTTCTCTTTCTTCCTGGGTCAGTCTCGGAAGGTTGTGCTTTTCTAAGTAAGAATTTGTCCATTTCTTCCAGGTTGTCCATTTTATTGGCATATAGTTGCTTGTAGTAATCTCTCATGATCCTTTGTATTTCTGCAGTGTCAATGGTTACTTCTCCTTTTTCATTTCTAATTGTATTGATCTGAGTCTTCTCCTTTTTTTCTTCATGAGTATGGCTAATGGTTTATCAATTTTGTTTATCTTCTCAAAGAACCAGCTTTTAGTTTTATTGATCTTTGCTATTGTTTTTTTCATTTCTTTTTCATCTGATCATTATGATTTCTTTCGTTCTGCTAAATTTGGGGGTTTTTTGTTCTTCTTTCTCTAATCGCTCTAGGTTTAAGGTTAGGTTGTTTATTTGAGGTGTTTCTTGTTTCTTGAGGTAGGATTGTATTGTTATAAACTTCCCTCTTAGAACTGCTTTTGCTACATCCCCTACATTTTGGGTCGTCGTGTTTTCATTGTCATTTGTTTCTAGGTATTTTTTGATTTCCTCTTAGATTTCTTCGGTGATCTCTTGGTTACTTAGTAGTGTATGGTTTAGCCTCCCTGTGTTTGTATTTTACAGATTTTTTCCTGTAATTGATATCTAGTTGCATAGCATGGTCAGAAAAGATACTTGATATGATTTCAATTTTCTTAAATTTACCAAGGCTTTATTTGTGACCCATGATAGGATCTATCCTGGAGAATGTTCTATGAACACTTGAAAGTGTATTCTGTTTTTTTGGATGGAATGTCCTATATATATCAGTTAAGTCCATTTTGTTTAATGTATCATTTAAAGCTTGTGTTTCCTTATTTATTTTCATTTTGGATGATCTGTCCATTGGTAAAAGTGGAGTGTTAAAGTCCCCTACTACGACTGTGTTACTGTCAATTTCCCCTTTTATAGCTGTCAGCATTTGCCTTATATAGTTTAGTCCTCCTATGTTGGGTGCATAAATATTTACAATTGTTATATCTTTTTCTTGGATTGATCCTTTGATCATTACATAATGTCCTTCTTTGTCTCTTGTAATAATCTTTATTTTAAAGTCTATTTTTTTGATATAAGAATTGCTGCTCCAGCTTTCTTTTGGTTTCCATTTGCATGGAATATCTTTTTCCATCCCCTCACTTTCAGTCTGTATGTGTCCCTAGGTCTGAAGTGGGTCTCTTGTGGATAGCGTATATGTGGGTGTTGCTTTTGTGTCCATTCAGCCAGTCTATGTCTTTTGGTTGGAGCATTTAATCCATTTGCATTTAAGGTTGTTATCAATATGTATGTTCCTATTACCATTTTCTTAATGGTTTTGCGTTTGTTGTTATAGGTTTTTTCCTTCTCTTGTGTTTCCTGCCTAGAGAAGTTCCTTTAGCATTTGTTGTAAAGCTGGTTTGGTGGTGCTGAATTCTCTTAACTTTTGCTTGTCTGTAAAGGTTTTAATTTCTGTGTGAAATCTGAATGAGATCCTTGTTAGGTAGAGTAATCTTGGTTGTAGGTTTTTCCCTTTCATCACTTTAAATATGTCCTGCCACTCCCTTCTGGCTTGCAGAGTTTCTGCTGAAAGATCAGCTGTTAACCTTATGGGGATTCCCTTATGTTTTACTTGTTTTTCCCTTGCTGCTTTTAATATATGTTCTTTGTATTTAATTTTTGATAGTTTGATTAATATGTGTCGTGGCACGTTTCTCCTTGATTATATCCTGTATGGAATTCTCTGCACTTCCTGGACTTGATTAACTATTTCCTTTCCCATATTAGGGAAGTTTTCAACTGTAATCTCTTCAAATATTTTCTCAGTCCCTTTCCTTTTCTCTTCTTCTGGGATCCCTATAATTCAAATGTTGGTGTATTTAATGTTTTCCTAGAAGTCTTTGAGACTGTCCTCAATTCTTTTCATTCTTTTTTCTTTATTCTGCTCTGTGCAGTTATTTCCACTCTAATCTTCCAGGTCACTTATCCGTTCTTCTGCCTCAGTTATTCTGCTATTGATTCCTTCTAAGGAATTTTTAATTTCATTTACTGTGTTGTTCATCATTGTTTGTTTGTTCTTTAGTTCTTGTAGGTCCTTGTTAAACATTTCTTTTATTTTCTCCATTCTATTTCCAAGATTTTAGATCATCTTTACTATCATTACTCTGAATTCTTTTTCAGGTTGACTGCCTATTTCCTCTTCATTCCTTTGGTCTGGTGGGTTTTCACCTTGCTCCTTTGTCTGCTGTGTGTTTCTCTGTCATTTTGCTTACCTTACTGTGTTTGGGTTCTCATTTTCGCAGGCTGCAGATTCATAGTTCCTGTTGTTTTGGTGTCTGCCCCCAGTGGGTAAAGTTGGTTCAGTGTGTTGTGTAGGCTTCCTGGTGGAGGGGACTGGTGCCTGTGTTCTGGTGGATGAGGCTGGATCTTGTCTTTCTGGTGGGCAGGACCGTGTCTGGTGGTGTGTTTTGGGGTGTCTGTGACCTTATTATGATTTTAGGCAGCCTCTCTGCTAATAGGTGGGATTGTGTTCCTGTCTTGCTAGTTGTTTGGCATAGGGTGTCCAATACTCTAGCTTGCTGGTCATTGAGTGGAGCTGGGTCTAAGCGTTGAGATGGAGATCTCTGGGAGAGCTTTTGCCATTTGATATTACGTGGAGCTGGGAAGTCTCTGGTGGACCAGTGTCCTGAACTCAGCTCTCCCACCTCAGGTGCACTGGCCTGACACCCAGCCGGAGCACCTAGACACTGTCAGCCACATAGCTTTTGGGAAGTCTGAGGTCTTCTGCCAGTGTTCAGTAGGTGTTCTATAGGAGTAGTTCCACATATAGATGTATTTCCAATGTAGTTTTTGGGAAGAAGTTGATCTCCACATCTTACTCCTCCACCATCTTGAAGGTCTATTTGCTGTTATGACTAATCATAAACTGTACTATATTACAGGTTTGTTATAAAAGGGTATAACTCAGGAACACCCAGATGCAAGAGATGCATAGGGCAAGGTATGTGGAAAATGGCGAGGAAGTCTGCATTCCCTCTTGGAACTCGCCCTTCTCCCCAAATCTCCACGTGTTCACTCCACCCTTATTTTCTTTTTCTTTTTTTTTTCTTTTTTTTTTTTTTTTGCGGTACACAGGCCTCTTACTGTTGTGGCCTCTCTCGTTGTGGAGCACAGTCTCTGGACGCGCAGGCTCAGAGGACATGGCTCACGGGCCCAGCCGCTCCGCGGCATGTGGGATCTTCCTGGACCGGGGCACGAACCCATGTCCCCTGCATCGGCAGGCGGACTCTCAACCACTGCACCACCAGGGAAGCCCCCACCCTTATTTTCTATTTATTTCCCTTTCTCCTTTTGCCGTGCCTAATAGAGCCATAGGAAAGATTAATGCTTCACAAATATATCAGTAACCTTTACTATATGAACATATCCTGCTAATTTTGGGGATTTACGTAAAGTAACTTGCAAGTTCCTTGAGTTCAGAAACTATGTGTTATTCATCTTTGAATGGCTCTCATAGTCTGATGGCCCCCAGTGGGAATGATGTATGTAGCATTTTTTGCAGCCTGAGCCTAAGTGGGATCACCACTGCATCCAAACATCTCTAGAAGCCGTTTGGAGGATGCCTTTAATGTTTTATTTTTTGAGGATGCAGTAAACTTGAAAAGAACATATTCTACAGGAAGAGAAAATCAAAGATCACAAGTTGGGATAAAACTTAGTGTTGGAGTAGAAGAATAAGTGTAATTTCACATCTCTCATTCAGATTTTCTGTCTACCCAATTCCTATCAGTTCATGGTTGAATCCCATCTTTCTAGAACTCCAGTGAAACACTGAATAATAAATAAGTAAGCAGACAAATAAGTAAACAAATAACTGTATGTTACAGTGTGAACAGCAACTCCTGAAATAAGTGGAAATAATACCAGTGGCTACAGCAATAATGGAAGACAGAACCTTTGATGAAAAACTCAGTACCCTCAACAGCAACCTTGGCACAGATCTCAATGGGCAGACAAGCAGTGGGTAGGGATGGTTTGTAGGCAGTAACAGACTGCACGTTGGTGTGATCAACATGAAGCACCACACTTGGGCAATGTTCTTTATGACTATTAAATGTAGTGTTGGCCAGCTCACCAAGGACAGGACATGACATACTGGAGCCATTTCCTTTCTCTTCTGTCATCAACCTCTTTCCTGCCTGAAAGAGAACAGTATCTGAAAGGTCAGCCATATCATCTTTTCTACTTATGATAGATAGCATTATTAAATGAAGGAAATGCCATGGGCTGGTATATCTGGATTTTAGCTAGGTATTTGCTGGTGTTTCAAATTCATCTTATAGGCAACATGGAGAAATACATCTTGGTGATTCTAAAATGTTTGAACTACTTACTCAAAGTAAAAGGCCTCCAGTGTCATAACTATTCCCATAACAGACTGAGAAAGCTTATGGGAAGGAACTTACCCTTAAGGGAAGAGAGTCATCGTGTAAAAATCTGTTTTAATGACAGAAAAGCAGAATGAAAGTGTGAATGATATGTCTGAAAGATGCTTACCAAATGGGGAGATGGCCCAGAGTAGAAAATGACAATCAAGCCAAATACAAATAGGTCCCATAGGCTGGACCATTGGGCTGAATCTAACATAATGAGTGAAGTATAAGTGAAAGAGTGCTTTTCCTTTTTCTAAACATGCAGGCTGGGGTAGTGAGAATTATATAATATGTTCAAATAGAATAAAACAAGTTGCATTGACTTTTTTTGGTTTATATTCTTAACATTAAATCAAACCTGTTTCTCCAGTAAATTACAAATTATATCCAGTTTCCTTTCCAATTCTTAAGAGATGAGTACTTTCTGGGATAATAATGTGGATAAATAAAGTTTTCGAGTTATCTCCATATGAAAGTCAGCTGTTGCATGGTGACAAACACTAGTGAGGAAGGATAATTCTCAGTTGGGAGTTATCAGGCTATTGAATGTGAAATTAACACAAACTATCCCCTATATCCTTAGGCTTTTTTCACAGGCATTTGCCTCAGGAAAATTTCCAAATGTTTGAGGATTTTCCAGATACTGTTCTGATCTGACTTCTGATTTAATTGTGTTGCAGTCAGAGAAGATACTCTGTGTGATTTTAGTCTGTTGAAACATATTTAGACTTGTTTTGTGTCCCAGTATATGGTCTATTATGATGAATGTTTCATATGCACTTTAAAAGAATGTGTATTCTGCATTATTGAGTATAGTGTTCTATAAATGTCAATTAGGTGAAGTTGGTTTATAGTGTTATTCTATATCCTTACTGATTTTTTTTGTCTACTTGCTCTATCAATTATTGAGAGAAGGGATGTGAAATCTCCAACTATAATTGTGTATATGTTTATTTATCTCTTTAGATTTCAGTTTTTGCTTCATGGATTTTGAAGCTCTGCTAATAGGTACATACACATTAAGATTATTGCATCTTTTTGATGAGTTGGTGGCCCATTTATAACTATGAATGCCCCTTTTCTATTTCTGCTATATTCCTTGTCTGAAAGTCTACTTTGTTTGATTGTAATATAGCCATTCTAGTTTTCTAATGATGCTTGTATATCTTTTACTCTCTTTTTACATTTAATCTGAGTCTTTATATTCAACATTTGTTTTTTTGTAAACAACATAGAGTCTTGCTTTTCTATCCAGCTTGACAATGTCTGCCTTTTAATTGGGGTTTTCATCATTTTCACTAATGTATTTGTTTAAGTCTAACATCTTGTTATTTGCTTTCTATTTTTTATATTTGTCCTTGTTACTTTTCACTCTTTTCTGAAGAAAAGTTACAAGACATTCTTATATTTCCTCTCATGTATGCTGTGTGTCTTCTGACCAAACCCCTTCCTGGATGCTTTTAAGATTTTTCTCATTCATTGATCTTCAGCATTTTGATTATGATATGCATTGGTGTGATTTTCTTTTTGTTCATCCTTTTGTGGGTTTTGAGTTTGCTTTTGTTTCTTTAGCTTCTTGGATATGTGGTTTTATAAAATTGATAAAAAATATTTAACCATTATTGTTTCAAATGATGTTTCTGACCATCCCCTCTCTGGGACTTCAGTTAAATATACACTAGCATCCTTAATATTGTCCCTTTTGTCACTGTAGCTTTGATAATTTTTTAGTGTTTTTTCTTTGTGTTCCAGTTATGATACAGTCTATTGCTATGTCTCCAAGTTCAATGCTCTTTTCTTTCACAGTGTCTATTCTGTTGTTAACCTCATCTAATGATTTTTAAAATGTTTCAGCTATTATATATTTTTAACTCTAAAGATTCTTTTTTATATATTAAATTTCTCTCTTTATTATGTTCAAATTTTCTTTTAAATCCTTAATCATATTTATAATAGCTGTGTTAAAGTCTCTATCTGCTAATTTTATCAGTTCTTACATTTCTGAGTCTTTTTCTATTGACTGTTTTTCTCCTGGTTATGAGTCAGATTTTCCTGTGCTTCTTCACATGTACTGTAACTTTTTATTAGATGCTCAATTTGTGGATGTAACATTGTTGAGTGTATGGATTTTGTTGTCATCCTTTAAAGATGTTGAATTTGGTTTTCACAGGTCATGAAGTCCCTTGCAGATCAGCTAAATTCTTTTGAGCCTTATTTTCAAGATTTTAAAAAGGTGACCAAACATATACTATACTCTATGTCTAACTTAGACTTACTACACAGTCATGATCCTTCTAAGGGCCCTACTGAGTGCCCCACATGTTCAACAAGGTTTCTGCACTCTGGATGGTTAGAACTGGAAATTCTTCCAGTGCTGTGTGTGCTCTGGAAATTGCTCAGCTATAGCCTTGTAGTAATTGTTCTTTCCATGATAGTTATTCTTTGTTTGGCTTCACGTATTTTCATGTTATGCATGTGCTGCTCATGTTCAGCCAGACTCAGGGAAATCCATGAAGATTTATTGAGCTTTTTCTCTCCATAACTCCTTTTTTCCCCATTATTTTACTTTGGAAATTACATGTGCATCAGTCTCCCAAATTCTGATTTCTATCCCCTTTCAGAGAGACCATTGTTCTGTCTGGGCTCCCCCTTTCCTGTAATGATACAGAAAATGCCTCCAGGCAGAAAATTTGGACAACTGTAGGACTTACCTTGTTTGTTCCCCTTTATCCAGGATCACTCTCCTGTACTGCTTGCTGCTCAGTGTCAGAAAT
This sequence comes from Lagenorhynchus albirostris, assembly GCF_949774975.1. Classification (NCBI taxonomy): domain Eukaryota; kingdom Metazoa; phylum Chordata; class Mammalia; order Artiodactyla; family Delphinidae; genus Lagenorhynchus; species Lagenorhynchus albirostris. The sequence continues at coordinate 135,281,761 of NC_083096.1, read as the reverse complement.
CAACTCTTCACAGTTTGTCTAGTTTTCTAGTAGTGTACTATACGAGGTTAACTATACTACCAGTTACTGCAATATGATTGGAAGCAAAGTTGATAATGTAGGTTTTAATCCCTTATCTTGAGGTAAGTTTTTCCATTTTTACATTCTTCCAGAACAAACAGATTTTTAAAGTAGCGTAGTTTTTCCATGTACTTTTGACAGTTCTATTACATACACTACACTTGCAAGTTTTGTGAATTTCAGTAAGTTCTTAAACATATCCAAGACTCAGTTTCCTTAATTAAACATGAGAATAATAGTACTAATCTCATGAAAATATAAGTAATCAGATATATAAAGCCTGGGCTTTAAAAGAAGAATGATAAATAGTTCTGTCACAAAAATTTTCTTAAAAAGAGGCAGAATTTTATGGTTACTTATATTTGTCTCCAGTCAATTGTAAAATAATCCTTATCTCTCCTATAAATCGAACAACCAACTAGATGTAAGTTAAAAACAGTGATCTCATATTACTGTATTTTAATTATTGCCCTGTATCACTAAAGAATAAACTTGTTCCCTCTGTGCCAAAATTTAATTGACTACTCAGGTCAATAATATTTTTATATAGCACCTTTCAGAAACCACAAGGAATTAAAAACTACACATACAGGATCACTTAAATTTTTTCTATCCCTGGCTCTTGGCCATCACTATATAGTTTGATCCCACACAGGATTCTAAAATGATATTCCAATTTCAAAGCCAAGATACACATACCATTCTTTTTCTTCATTAATAGGATAGAATACAGACCCCAATAAACCAGCCAACAAACATTCTAAATGCCAAAACAGAGCTTATTGACTTCCACAATAACTTGACTTCCTTACACTGTCAGGCTTACAAAAATAAAACCCAGTGAAGATGGAGATGTACCCCAGGGCCTGGGAAAGGGGTACATCAATGAGGAAGAGGTCAGTTCAATTTATTACATAAGTAATCCAAGAGTGTTTGGGATGATTGGAATCTTATAGATCACCTAGTTCTGTGGTTTTCAAACTGTACTCCAAGCATGGAGCAGGTGGGGATGGGGCAATGGGAAAGGGAAGGTTAAATTGTCAGGGCCCTAGACAGCCTCCTTTTGTCATGCAGAATAGCTCCAGTGTTTTATTTGGGTTTTACAATATGATTTAGTTGAAAAAAAATAGTTAAGCTGCTAACCAAAATTGTTGACTGATCATGGTTTAGTCAAATAACCTCATTTTACAGATGGAGAGTGACAACTAAAGAATGACTTCATGCAAGTTTACACAGCTAGTTAGTGGCATTGCTATGACTATAACTCAAGTTCCTGGTCTCCCGGGCTACTGTTTCTCACAAAGAAAAAGGAGGTATCTAGAGGACAAGTTTTCCAACTGTTCCTTATTTGTTCTTCTTGCTGTATTCCAGTTCACGTGCTAGGTTCTAGGGAAACAAAAATAATGTTAATGTCAAATAGGAAAAAAACATACTAGTATAACAATAATTATAATACAGTGTTGTGAGTGCATTTTGAAGGTAAAACAGAGTGCTACCAGAATGCAGAGGAGGGACATATAAATCTTACTGGGGGTGAGAGGGTAGGTCATATCAGAGAAACATCTTGACAGATGTTAAGATACTGGCAGAAAAAGAAGAGAGAGTTTTCTTCCCAATAGAGGGAACAACATGTGCAAAAGCCCTGAAATGAGAGAAAGGTTTGTATTCCAGGGTGGTGATGTCAATAAGAGGGAGGAATAGGAAGCCCTGGACACTCCTTCTCCCCATGGGCACACCAATTGAACAATTCTACACAGACCAACAACTCCCTTTGTGATGAATCCAGAAACCAGTCGAGAGGCTCCTGCACCCAGGGCAAGCAGGAAACCAACCATATCAAAGCTGATTGAGAAGCTCCCTCACCATAACCCCTTTCCCAGCACAGCATCACATGATTGGGAGCAAATGCCCAGCTCCTAGATTCTCCCTGGGAAGGGAGGAAAGGGACTGGACCAGATGTCCAATGTTCTGATGTTTGTGGAGGCTGCTCGAGGGGCTGGTTTCTCCCTTGTCTGAGTCTGAGCACTAACAGGAAATCTCCCAGATTCAGAACCTCTGAGAACAAAAATGGTGGCCTGACTAGCATGTAAGCACTTGCCATAGCCTCTCCCCTGGCTTAGCACAGAGCAAGAGGGTGAAAAACCCCAGATCCCATCTTCTCCCTAGCGGGAAAAGAGTTGGGCCATGTGTCTAATGTTCCAAATTTTCCAGTGGCGGCCCAGGGGATTGGCTCTGTCTCAGAGTGCTGACAGGACCTGGTGTGTTCTAGATGTCTGGAAGCTGCTGAGAACCACACAGCAGTTTGGAGTAGCATGCAAGCACTCACGATAGCCCCTCCCACTGTCTCAGCACAGAGCAAGAGGGTCAAAAATCCCAGATCACAGATTCTCCTTGGGAAGAGGAAGAGTTGACTGTGCATCCAGTGTTCTGACATGTCAAGCACCTGCCAGAAAATCTGACTTCTGTCTACCCAGTCTCAGAACACTGACTGTGCCTGGTGTACACTAGATGACTGAGAACCACTGAGAACAAAGGTAAAGTTTTGGACTAATACCTGATCACCTGACAGAGTTTCTTTCTGGCAAGAGAGGAACGTGTTTAGTAAGACTCCCAGCCCCTGGCTTTTCCTGGGAAGGGCAATAGAAGATTCAAACATACAACCAATGTTCAGACTTTTCAGTGGCTTACCAAGGAACTAGCTTCAGTCTCTCCAGTTTCAGAGCATGGGAAGACTCAGCATACTGCAGATGTCTAGAAGCCACTGAGAACAAGAAAAGGAGCTGGAGGCATGCTGCTGCTCCAGAAGACTCATGGTACAGCAGACAGACACCAGAGGGAGCAAGAAATTATGAATGCCTGAAAAAAAAGGAGACCGGGAAATTTTTCTAATTGGTAATTTACACACAAAAGTGCAGAGAAGACACATAACACAGAGAAGGTTTGAGTGGCCCCCAGAATCTCGGGTCAAACTGATTGATGAAGGTCTTCTCCTGGATGAGCCCAGTCCATGAAGACTGAGTGAGGTGGCTGTTTTCTCCTAATGCACAGACAGCAACACAAAGCATAGAATGTAGGAATGAATGAATGAGTGAATTAAAGAAAGGAAGGAAGGAAGAAACATGAATAGAATGAAACTGGACCCTTCTCTTACACCATATTTGCAGACCATATATCTGATAAGGAGTTAATACTTAAAATATATACCGAATGCCTACAACTCCATAACAAGAAAGTAATCTGATTAAAAAATAGGCAAAAGACTTGAACAGACATTTTCCCAAAGAAGACAAATCACCAACAGGTATATGAAAAGATGCTCAGCATCACAAATCATAAGGGAAATTCAAATCAAAACCACAATGAAATATCACCTCACATCTATTAGGATGGCTACTATTAAAAAACAAACCAAAAAAAAGAGAAAAGTTTTGGCAAGGATGTGGAGAAATTGGAACCTTTGTACACTATTGATGTGAATGAAAAAGAGTCCAGCCATTATGGAAAACAGTTCTGAGGTTTCCATATAAGTAAGATAGAGCTACCATATTACCTAGCAATTCTACTTCTGGGTATTAATTCAAAATAATTGAAATAAGGATCTTGAAAAAATATTTACACTCCCATGTTTATTGCAGTATTATTCACAACAGCCAAGATGTGAATACAACCTAAATGTCCACTGAGGGACTGATGAGTGGATAAAGAAAATGGGGCATATACACACAACAGAATATTATTCAGGCTTAAAAAATAAGGAAACCCTGACTTGTGTAATAACATGGTTGCACCTTGAGTACATTATGCTCAGTGGAATAAGCCAGTGACAGAAGGACGAATACTGCATGAGTCTACTTAGATGAGATATTTAAAATAGTCAAACCCAAAGAAGCAGAGAGTGGAACAGTGGTTGGCAGGGGTTGCGGGGAGGAAAAAGTGGAAAGTTACTGTTCAAGGGATGTAATTTCATTTTTGAAACATGGATAAATTCTATAGATCTGCTGTACAACATTGTACCAATTGTTAAAAATACTGTTTTGTATACTGAAAAAATTTATTAAGAGGGTAGTCATGTTAATGTCCTTACCAAACACACACACACAGACACACACAAATTGTGTTCTAGGAATAGTAAAAGATTAGTGTAGCAGGAAAGCAGGCTACAAGGGAGACATTTGCATGACAGATGAGAAATAAACTGAGGTTAGGTCACAGAGACCTTGTATCTTTCAACCTAAAGAAGCTAAGGAAGGAGCCACAGTCACCAGTACCGTACCGCTCAATCCCTCTAAACTCCAGAGTGATGGCCCAGCCCTTGCTTCCTTCATACATTCTGATCACTTGCCTAGTAAGGGCTACACCCTATTTCCAGGTCACTGCCTAATTACCCACAACACTGCCTCTGCTCCACTGTTCTTAAGGGATCTTTCTTTAGCTGTCATCTTATTACAACTGATTAGTGAACTCTGGAAAGAAGTTTAAGAAATGTGGAACTCAGATACTGATTTCCATTGACTATTTCTCTGCCTGATCTGTAAAAATATTTCAAGGAAGAGAAAAACAGTGAAGGCATTTGTATTTGTGGATAGTTCATATCAGCTGGATGTGGTTCACATCTTCAGCTATATCGGCCATGAAGGAAATATTCTGAATCAGAGCTTGGATTTTACACTGCTCTTGAGGTGCCAAAAACCAGCAGCAGCATAAACACAGGTGCTGAGGATAAAATTATTAATAGAATCAGAAATGGAATCCTCTTATAATAAAACGTACATCACAGCAATGATATTATTGCTCCCAGTGGAAAAACATGTACACACACATCTATACATACAGATGTTACATGACTGTATTGCCAAAGGCAAATCATGATGAGTTGAAAAGTTTTGTTTCCTTTTACTCTGGCTTTGCCAAAATTCTGGAACTCCATGATGTCCAGGGTGAGATGTGCTTTGGGTTACAGCTTTGCTTCTTGCTAACAATGTGTTGAGAGGTTATGTAACTGTTTAAATTTTAATGTTCCTGTCTATAAAATGGAAATAACAGTTAATCGGCTTTTCTCCTAAGTGAATTAAGTCCAATTTATTTAATTTAGATTATATACCTGCTTTATCTTGAGTTGTATTTAAATCGAGGTTACACATCAGAAAGTATGGGGTTAAGACTTGACTATGTTCGTTCTGGGACTTGTAACTGATAGCTGGTCAAAACTAATCTTTCTACAAGACTGACTCTTGAACCAATACCCAAGTCCCTCTCTCTGGTGGTTGTGATGCTGATTTCACTGACACATTAAACCTGACAGGTTGGACAAGGCAGCTGAAGGAATACTACAACCATCAGTACCATTAAAGGTGGAGCTGTATTTATTTCCATTTCTCTAAGAGTTGGGTCAAAAAGGACTTTGCTGTGATTTATGTCATAGAGTGTTCTGCCTATGTTTTCCTCTAAGAGTTTTATAGTGTCTGGCCTTACATTTAGGTCTTTAATCCATTTTGAGTTGACCTAATGAAACTTGAAAGCTTTTGCACAGCAAAGGAAACCATAAACAAGATGAAAAGACAACCCTCAGAATGGGAGAAAATATTTGCAAATGAAGCAACTGACAAAAAATTAATCTCCAAAATTTACAAGCAGCTCATGCAGCTCAATATCCAAAAAACAAACAACCCAATCCAAAAATGGGCAGAAGACCTAAATAGACATTTCTCCAAAGAAGATATACAGATTGTCAACAAACACATGAAAGAATGCTCAACATCACTAATCATTAGAGAAATGCAAATCAAAACTACAATGAGATATCACCTCACACCAGTCATAATGGCCATCATCAAAAAATCTACAAACATTAAATGATGGAGATGGTGTGGAGAAAAGGGAACCCTCTTGCACTGTTAATGGGAGTGTAAATTGATACAGGTACTATGGAGAACAGTATGGAGGTTCCTTAAAAAACTAAAAATAGAACTACCATATGACCCAGCAATCCCATTACTGGGTATATACCCCAAGAAATCATAATTCAAAAAGAGTCATGTACCACAATGTTCATTGCAGCTCTATTTACAATAGCCAGGACATGGAAGCAACCTAAGTGTCCATTGACAGATGAATGGATAAAGAAGATGTGGCACATATATACAACGGAATATTACTCAGCCGTAAAAAGAAGTGAAATTGAGTTATTTGTAGTGAGGTAGATGGACCTAGAATCTGTCATACAGAGTGAAGTAAGTCAGAAAGAGAAAAATAAATACCGTATGCTAACACATATATATGGAATCTAAAAAAAAGAAAAGTGGTTCTGAAGAACCTAGGGGCAGGACAGGAATAAAGACACAGACATAGAGAATGGACTTGAGGACATGGGGAGGGGAAGGGTAAGCTGAGATGAAGTGAGAGAGTGGCGTGGACTTATATATACTACCAAATGTGAAATAGATAGCTAGTGGGAAGCAGCCACATAGCACAGTGAGATCAGCTCGGTGCTTTGTGACCACCTAAAGAGGTTGGATAGGGAGGGTGGGAGGGAGACCCAAGAGGGAGGAGATATGGGGATATATGTATATGTATAGCTGATTCACTTTGTTATAAAGCAGACACTAACACACCATTGTAAAGCAATTTTACTCCAATAAAGATTTTTTTTTAAAAAAAAAGGTGGAGCTGTAATTTAAGTGAGAACCCCAGGCCTGGCACAGTAGGCAAACAATGGCTATATTACAGAATCAGAATCATTTGCCTGAAAATAAAAAGAGTAATTAGCTGTTCACTACCTTATAAACCTTAGGTAATTACAGAGCCGAGAATTCTGAAAAATTAAAATAAACATAATTTAAAAATGGGGAAAAGTAATGAGAGCTATTTGTAGGCTGCCGAAGTGATTTTCAGCAGACCAATCTAGTCGGACTGTCAAGATCATATCTCGAATCATGTTAATGTGAACATTTATCACTCAAACCTCATCTCTATATTAGCTAATTGAAACCATTTAAATTAAGCAACAGGACAATTTAGGCTAGACATAGGGCATAAGACTTGTCAGTGAAGTTCAAAATAACTCATCTTACTCCCAGAAGATCATAGAATCTTTGTGTTGGAAGGAATATTAGGGTGTCAGCTAGCTCAGTCTCCCACTCACACACAGAACCCCACTATAATATCCATCTCTGTGCTTTGTCAGATTTTTTTGGTGTGTAATTTTACAGATGCAAAATTCACTAACTCATAGGAAGTTTTTGTCAGTTCTAATTGTTAAAAAGATTTTTCTGTATTTTATATGAAATCTCTTTCTTTTTCACTTCCATTCATTTGTTTTAGTTTGGCTCTGGACCACAAAACACCCCTACCCACTACAATGCATGTGCTTTTCTGCTGTCTGAAGACATTTCTCAGGCCTTCCTTGATCCTCTCTTTTCCCAGCTAAATATCCTGGTTTCCTTGGATGTGCTTCATGAGACAGAGTTCTCATATTATGCTCCTAGCTGTCCTCTGCTCAGTGTAATTCAGTTTCTCTGTGTTTTTTCTTAAAAATGATCTTGCATAACAGAACATATCTTTTTGACATATGACATCATCTATACACAATTTTTTTTATTTTTGTTTTGTTTTTCTTTCGTTTTCTTTTTTTAGTTTTTTTAAAATAAAATGTTTAAAAACCATTTATCTTTAAAAACTTATTTATTTTTTGGCTGCATTGGGTCTTCATTGCTGCGCGTGGGCTTTCTCTAGTTGCGGCGAGCGGGGGCTACTCTTTGCTGTGGTGCGCGGGCTTCTCTCATTGCAGTGGCTTCTCTTGTTGGGGAGCACAGGCTCTAGGTGCAAGGGCTTCAGTAGTTGTGGCACATGGGCTCAGTAGTTGTGGCACACAGGCTTAGTTGCTCCGTGGCATGTGGGATCTTTCCAGACCAGGGCTCAAACCCATGTCCCCTGCATTGGCAGGCCGATTCTTAACCACTGTGCCACCAGGGAAGTCCCTGTTTTTAGTTTTCATATTGACCTGTTGGATTGTCCAAATTTCTGGACAAACAAAAGTCGGCTTTTGGCTAAGTGAACAATTATGTTGTAAATCCTAGATATATGCTCTTTCAAAATTAATATAGAATTCTTCTAAGTTAACAATCTAGTTACTAGAAGACAAGCAAATAATTATCAGAAGAAATTAGGATAGTTTAGTATAACTGATTTTTGAATATTGAACCAGCTTTGCATCCTTGGAATAAACCTCACTTGGTTATGGTATGTAATTCTGTTTTAGGTTGCTGATTTCTATTTGCCAGTATTTTGTTAAGCATTTTTGTGACTATATTCATGTGAGATATTGTTTTGTAGTTTTCTTTTTTTGTATTGTCTTTGCCTGGTTTCGGTATCGGGGAAATATGAACTTAATAAAATGAATTGAGTAGTGTCTTCTCTTGTATTTTATGAAAGAGGTTATGTAGAATTGGAGTTGATTCTTCTTTAAAGTTTTTATAGATTTCTGTAGTGAGACCATCTGATCCTTACCTCACACTATATTCATGGATTAACTCAAAATAAATCATAGCCCTAAATGTAAGAGTTAAAACTTTAAACCTTCCAAAAGAAGATATAAGAGAAAATCTTTGTGACTTTTGAGCAGGCAAAAATTCCTTAGGTAGAACACAAAAAGTACAACTTATACTCTGTTGCATGTGTCTCACAGTGATCACTAATAGCAGATTGAACCAATTCGTACTGGAGCATTTGACTGATAACTAGCAGATTAATTACCTGATATACTTATATTGAAATAAATGTCATGCTTTTGATGAGGTTTAGGTCTGATTTAAGGACTTATTATTAGAAAAATCAGGGAAATAAAAATCCAAGTTGTTAACTCCAAAAAGTTAATTTGTACAATACAGGATACGTAATTTTAATATCCTGAGTAGCTCAGATATGAGCAATGATTGTATGATCATGTAAACACTGATTATTCACTTAAACAAAATTGTTGACAGCTATGCATCTTAGGAGAGTGAAAATAGAGGAAAAATAGGATTGGTGGGGCAGGTTGTAAAAGAGTTAATATGTAATCTTCAGTAGCAGGAAGTCAATAAATAATGTCTAAAGTTGAAAAAACAACAAAAAAGCCATATAGTCATATTATTAGAAGTAATCTAAGTGCCTGAGTGGGAAATGAGATTGCTAAATGAATTAAAAGTTAAGTGGGGAGTTAACCTAGGGAGTAGATGAGGAAACGTGTGGCATGAGAGGGGGTGTGGAAGATCAGAGATGAATGAAGCATGGGATTTCAATTTTTTAAAAATATGTTAGTAATATCTATCTTTAGATACAAGATCTTTAGATACAGTTCTTACTTTGATAAAAATAAACAGTGCATCAAATGAAAAGGAAGTGGTGAAGGGAGAAGGGGAGAGGAGAAAGAACATTGTAGTTAAGTTGCTTCACTGCACAGATAATGAATGTAACCTTGCAGGATAAATGAACTAAAGCTAGCTGCATGTTATGCAGATAGGTATTTATTCCCTGGAATAAAAATTGCAGTAACAGCATCTTATGGTTGTAGGAGAATCTCACATAACTTAGACAAAAATGAAGATGCTTGTTAGATGATTTCATATTGATAACCAAGATATTAATCACTATTGATAATCAAGCTATTAGTGTGTAAAATGCATATACAGAAACGAATAGTAATAGGTAACATTTATTTAGCACTTACTATATGCTGGGTAATTTTCCTAAATACTTGTTTTTTTAAAGTTAAATCCCCACCCAGCCCTAGAAGTAGTAATTATTATTATTGCTGTTTTACCATTTAGTTTCTGAAACTTGTCCATGGTCACTACTATGAAGTGAGGGAGCCCAGATTCAATCCCAGGCAAGCTGACTTGGTATCCCATGAATATCAAGTGGAACAAAGCAGTATTTCTAATGTAGTTTATTATTTTGCATAATATAATATGTATAATTAAATTAATGCATGAAATATTAAAAGGAAACATTTCATTATTTCATCTCTAGCCTCTATTCTTCTACTAGAATTTTATTTATTCAAGGAAGTAAAAAGCATTTTGGTTGGTGGAGGGTAGGAAATATTATTGGAAAAATCAGGTCATTTTTATTCATCATTGCTCTGTTTTATGGCATATTTGTTAATATAGGAAGCTTTCCCTGACCAACAGTATAGGTTATATATTTACTATTATGAGCTTTCATAGCATCCCACACTTTTCCTTTTATGACAGCTAACTATAATTCAAATTTTAAAATTACATTGTAAATGTCTGTCTAATTTTCTAAACTCTAAGTTTTACAATGACAGGTACCTTATCTTTTTTCACTGTTGCTTAGTATCCATCATAGTGGGTGTCACATGGCATACACTGAACATTTGCTAAATAAATGAACTATCCGTGATGTGAATTCAGTGACATTTTAGCTAATTTTCTATGGAATTGAATTACCTTCTTTTTTCTCTTTGCTATTATAAACAATGCCTAAATGAGTATCCTTATACATATATCTTTTACTTTATATAATTACTTCTTATGATCAATATCTATATGTGAAATTCTTGGGTCAGGTTGTGTGCACATTGCCAGACTGCCCTTTCCATTTATTATGAATTTGTACTCCCATCTATAATGTATGCATTTGTTAAGGCAATGTTAGCTGTTTAAACTGATAAATCCGTGTCTTAGTGGCTTAACAAAAGGGAAATTTATTTCTTATTCATATAAGCTTCATTTAATGGGGGATTTTGTAGTGAGAGGCCATGTAGTCACTGAGACCCAGGTTGATGGAGTCTGCCAACTTCCATATATGGCTACCAAAGTCTCCCTGACCTTCTAAATCCACCCAGCAGTTAGGGAAAGAAGAGAGTATATGTACACATGTTGAGAGTGGGAGTGAGAAGGACAGGGAATGTTATGAGCCTGACCTAGAAGTGGCATATATCATTCTGCCATATGTCATTAGTCAACACTAAGTCAAGTGGCACCTATGTGCAAACAAGAAACATAACCCAGCTGTTTACATCAGAGGAAAGAATCACCTACAGTGAATAGCTAGTTGTTATCTCCTAGTGTATGCTATGCCTTGTCAAAAAAAAAAAATAGAAGCCATCTTTTAAACCTTTGCCAATATGAGAGGGTAAAAGACAACCTGTCTAACTTTCATTTGTGGTTTAAAAAACCTCTAGAGGTTGAACCTATTTTTATACATATTTTACCCTTTGTATGTCTTCTTTTGTGATTACTTGTTAATGACCCCCCCACCCCCGCCCCCGCCAATTGGACACCCTTTATTATTAAGCTCTTTACATTTGCCTCATGTCTGTCCTTATGATTTAAACTTAAATTAGTCTAATTCTAAAGCCTATTCCTTTCAGCATCGTCATGATCCAATATAAACTGAATACTTATTTCCAAGTCCTATAACCTTGAGTATTGTTGACTGAGAACTTGAATTCTAGAATCAAATATAAAATAATAGTGTATAAAATAATAGCATAACTTAAATATTTTGCTTTTTCCATGCTTACATTTCAAAAAACAATTTTATTAGGAGAAACTTTCAAACCAATAGAATTGATATAAATATGTTGGGGGTGACGCTTGGAGTATTAAAAAATATATGGTTACTTAAAAAAATTTAAGAAAAGGAAAAAATGACTCTAGTATTTATAAAGACATCTAGTTCAAATATGCAGGTAAAGAGTTCTAATAAAATTGTTTCTACTTTTTATATTGGGGAGTTGGAAGGTAGTTGAAGCTGGTTAGCCCACCACTGTCTGTTCAGTTCATCATTTTAACTGGATTTTGAATCTGCTTATTAGTTTAGAGATAACTTCCTCATCTGCATAGGAGTATAACTTAGACCACGTGATGAGAGAGAAAACCAGAGTTCATCTTTATCTCATTGTATTGAACATGTAAATGAAGATAAATGAAGTGTGGTTCAAGATGGCAATTTCAGGACATGGAGTGGGTGATTAGCATGTGACTAAAATAATCTTGAGAACTTAGTGACAAATGAAGGCAGTATGAATAAGATGTATATTGGTAGACTGTTAATCCATGAGAACAACGACTGAATTTACATTTTTTTACTGGTTTATCCCTGGCACCTAGAACGTTGCTTAGTGGGTGCTCAATACACATTTAAAAAATATTTCTAAGCAATTGCCCTAATTCATTCCTCACCCTTCATCTCATTGGCACTTGGCTATCCCATCTATCAATATTGTTCCTTGTTTTCTCATTTTCATACTTACTTCATTCTCAATACCAGTTCCAAGCTGTTATCTTTTGGGCTATTGCTTTCTTTCTTCTCTACAAATAATTCCTTTTCCCCCAGCAGGGATGCTACCTACATAGAGCATATCCAATAGTTCTAGGTCTTCAGTATGGTCTCAGGGACCCTTTCTCCTGGTACTGCCCCTTTGGACAATTCTCTAACCATTCACATTGTATTTATGATTGAAGCTCAAACACCTAGACTCAAAACTACAGAAATCAGGAAAAGGTCTTCCTTTCATATTTAAATTGAATGAGATTCAAAGCATAGAACAATATTCTAATTTCACTAATGTGGAAAGATTAAAGATTTTTATAAGCTTTGTCTAGGTGTACATATGAAAAGAGTATTAGATTTGTTAATTTTTAGGGTTCAATTGCAGGTAACAGAAACTACTCTTAACTATTTTAAATAGAAAGTGATTCAATACTCAAATATAGGGGCTTGTAACACTGTTGAATAGGTAGGTATATAAGAATAACTCCCCCAAACTACCATACAATTAGCCTTTCATGTTACCTCTGCTATTATCAAGAAGCTGGAGCATCAGGAATCCATGGGATCAAATGCTGTTTCCAGGATCTTACTACCTTATCCTTCATTCAGTCATCTTGGAGGGGCCATAGCCAACTGTTGACTCCAAAATCACATCACCTTAGCTGCAATTTGGAGATCAGGAAGCTGGAACCAGAACTGTTGACCCCTTGATCAACTGAGCCTGCTGGTACCACACCTTGGAGTCAGACAGACCTGGGTTTGAATGCTGGTTCTCTTATATCTTAGACTTGTAAACATGGGAATATTGTTTTACATCTCTGAGCCTCAGTTTCTTCCTCTGTAAAATGGAGATGATAATAATTCATAAGTTTGTCATGAAAATAAATGAGCTCCTGAGAAAAATATCTGATACATAGTTGATACATCAAACACATTAGTTACCTTCCGAATGTTGCCTATGCCTTAAGCTTGCTTTCTGAGTCAGTCTATCTGTGCTTATATTAACTTCCTCATCCAGAAACTGCAATTTATGATATTTTTCTTGTTTATTCATAGGTTCACTGTGAGAAACTAGTGAGAGGGTATATATGAAAAGTACAAAAGACTGTGAACTGTTAGGCAATATTATTTCTTTATAGACTGATTGGACTGCTGTAATTGATTTGACCAACCAGGTCAGTCTGAGGAAATAGTCAAGTTCTTTAGAAAATCATTTCCTGTATTGCTTTTCTTTCACTGACAATATATCAAGTCAGTCAAAATTGTTAATTAATTTATATATATATATATATATATATATATATGTTTGTATCTAGAAAGACAGATGATAAAATAGTAAGAAAATGATATCTATGAGGCAGGCTTAAAGGAACAGAGATTATTCAGCCTATAAAGATGATTTATGGTGGATCTTTAGGCATAGAGACAGGCCTTGTTTCAAGAAAACCCAGTATCTGAACATTGATGTTTACAAAACCCAAATGAAGGGATAATCAATCACTCCACAAGAGGACTCTTCACCTCCCAAACAGATTCTCTTTTACACAGGGGATATCCCAAATAGAAATCAATTCATTTCATAAAATTTAATTTGCCCAAAACGTTTCAGAAAAAGGAGGTCCATCTGTCTAAATGCCTCTTACACTAAGAATGGTCACCATCTGTTTTCTAATCCTCACAGGACAGCAAATAAGAGATTGAATTCTAAAATGTGAAATTTAAATTGATCTAGGGAAGAATTTCATATCTTGTTAGTTATAAGTGCAGGTTAATAAAGACAAGGCATGGACTTTACCATGTCTTCAAAAACAAAATGACCTTCTCTGCTTTCTCCAGGAGACTGCCTTAGGAGTGGGCCTATCTAAAGACTAAGGTAGATGAGATGACCTTTAAGGTCCCGCAGGCCCTAGGAGGCCATGGCTTCTTGGAGTGCAGATAATACTCAGAGCTATTTGTGAAAAGCGTTAGGAGAGATGGTGCCATATGGGAGAGATTCACAATTGGAGATTGTATGTAGAAGACAGTGTAAATATAGAGGCAGCTAAAGGGCTGGAAGAAATCTCTTTAGAAATATGCTTTCTGAAACCCTGGACACCTGTTTTGACAAATTGGGTAGGAAACCTGGATAGAATATACTTTCTTGTAAAGATTTTACTGGAGATCTCCACTTCTTCCCATTTTCCTCTTTAACACAACCCAGTATGCACACAGGTACAGAGATTACAGAGCAGAATAGAAAAGCTTAAAAAACATTTTATGAATGTCTAATGTCAGCAACTGAATTCAGATTTGACTTTATTCATGTTTGTTTGATGATTGGGTTAGTATAATGAGATGAGAGTTTAAGATCATTGATCTTTCCCTCCTGAAAAACCTGGTCTTATAACTGCCTATCTCTGGTCATATGCTGGTAGATATAGCTCTACCAACTGGCTCTCTGAGGGAAAACAAACAAACCAACAAAAAATTAAAAAGCCCTGATTTGTAGTGTTTGCCAATTTCCTTGGTGTAAATTGTTCTACCATGGACAATTTCAAACTACCAACAGGATGGCAGTAAATGCAGAGCTGTGAAGAATGGCACATAATCAGTTCTCCTGAAACAACTACAGCATATACTGTATCTTCTTTATGACATTTGCCATACTCATCATCGCCCTGTAGCTTCATACACTCCTTACCTTCTCTGTTCCATTGTAAACATTAGTCTCTGGCTCTTAAGTGCTTTTATCTTTTTCTGATTCATCTCTGTCTTCCACTCCTCCTACCACAATGCCTGGCATTTGTTGAGTGCTTGAATAGTACCTATTGAGAGAATGACTGACTGGCTGAATGGATGAGTTTTAAATTCTAAATTAAACATAAGTCCAATGATGAGGAATCAAATCTTATTTTATTAGCATTTTCCTGAATTCCAAAAGACACCACTTCACCAATTCTCCTTTTGGTATCCAAACCCCAGTTTTGTTCCTGTACTGGGCAGAAGTTTACTCAAGAAATGTGGACATTCCCAGAACCAATATGCTAATAACAGTACTTCTGAGATAATTGTTTACAGAGGGCATGTGATCCAATTCTGTCAACAGTATACAAATGCAGATTGGCCAGGAGACTTTTGACAAATCTTCTTCTCTACAGTAAACAGAGCTGCACTAAAGGAAAGCCCCTCATCTTGTCTTTTCATAGTATGTGAACATGTGATGTTTAGATCTGAGCAGACTCCTGGTGTTCTTTAGTGAAATCCAAGAGAATCGCAGAGAAACTGACCTAGAACCTTGACCCTATTGACCTGCTGAATTAATAAACCCCAGACTGCCTGCCCCTTTACTTCTTGTTAGACGAGCTAATAAATCCATATCGTGTAAGCCACTTTTTAGTGGGTATAGCATTATATACAATATGAAAGCCTCCTAACTAATGCTCTGCCTTATAAATTCCATAGACTCTTCTCTAATTTTCTCATGATATGCAAGTTCTCCATTGGCTGGTTTCTACCTACCTTTGCTTCCCTCCTCTTCATCACAGTCCACACCACTTAAGATCCTCCTAAATAACCCATGTGGCTTCTTGTCCTTGCTCAAGCATTTACTTCATTTTGGAACATACAGCCTAAATTCTCTTACCGTCAACGCTTCAGTCTCCTAACTACACCGTGTATACTTGGAAAATCCCGGTTAACCCTTTAAAATACATGTTCTCAATCTACTTCATCAACAAGATATCCTTTAATCTATCTCTAATAATCAATTACTCCCTTAACTATACCTCATTTTGTACCATATAGGTACTGAAATTGTATTTAAGTTATTCATATTTTTTTGTTTCACTCTTTTACTAATTTCTCTCTCTTGCCTACTCCCCTCACCCCTCCCTGTGTGCATGTATGTTTTCTTCACTCTATATCTAGTGTCTAGTTTGGTGCCTGGCACATAGAAAATGCACTAGCAATGCTGGTAATTTTTAAAAATTAACATTCATATACATACACAAATATTATATATGATTGAACTTAAGATGCTGTTAATTGTAAGTTGAACCCCTAATTTATGGATCACTAAAAAAGAAGAAAAAAAACACATCTAAATGAATAATGAATTGCCATCGGTTGCAAAAATACATCAAATTTCAGAGACGATGAAAATGAAAAGAAGAGAGAGTCTTAGAATCAAGGAAAACCATGCACTGAAAATGTTCATAGAGGGAGAATAATATTATTTATTTTCAAAGTATGATGCAAATGACAATAGGTTTAAGACCTGAGACATTTCTCACTTCTCTTCAATAAAGTTAAGCTTGATTCATGTATTAGTTTGCTAGGGTTTCTGTAACAAATTAACATGTGCTGGGTGGCTTAAACAACAGAAATTTATGTCTCATAGTTCTGCAGGCTGGAAGCCCAAAATTGTGGGCTGTGAGGAAAAGATGTGGTCCAGGCCTCTCTCCTTGGCTTGTAAAGATGGCCGTCTACTCTCTAATGTCTCTTCATACCATCTTCCCTCTAGGTGTGTCAGTCTCCAAATTTCCCCTTTTCATAAGGACATCAGTCTTATTGGATTAAGACCAACTCTAAATGACCTCATTTTAGCTTGATTATCTGTATAAAGACCCTACCTCCAAATAAGGTCACATTCTGAGATACTGAAGGTTAGGACTCCAACATATGAATTTTAGGGGAACACAATTCAACCCTTATCAGTTTGTTAAATGCTTTTACTTAAAAACATTTTTTTCTACTGTATAAGATATGCTTTTTAATGGAAGTATTTAAACATATTAAATGATGCTTAATGTTGTGAAGAGGGTCCCCTGGTACATCTATA
This sequence comes from Lagenorhynchus albirostris, assembly GCF_949774975.1. NCBI lineage: Eukaryota > Metazoa > Chordata > Mammalia > Artiodactyla > Delphinidae > Lagenorhynchus > Lagenorhynchus albirostris. The sequence continues at coordinate 135,264,600 of NC_083096.1, read as the reverse complement.
AAAAAATTAGTTGAGGACTGGCCTCCAGATTTTGGATTCACTTATTATTGATGAGGGAAAAGAACTGTCCACTGACTGGAAGCTCACATTCCGTGGCTTTCCTTCCAAAATTTTTTAGAATAACATACAAGGAAGAGAGATAAGTGACATAATGCTATTTAAAAATGATACCAAAATGCATCATAATTTAAATAATTAGGTGCTTATACTGCTAAAATGAGTATGCATTAGTACAATTTTTCTGCAGGCAAAAATTTAGAAAAAATCTTTAAAAATTGCCCATATTCTTTACCTAGAAATCCCGCTTCTAGGACTGTAGTCAAAGGAAATTATTAGAGATGTGTACACAGGTACATATACCAGAATGTTTATTGTAGTGCTTTTTATAATCACAAAAATACTAATAATAAAATAAAAAGAAACCAACTAAAATGTCTAAAAAAGGGACTAGTTAAGTGTATTATTGTACATCTATACAACTGACCACTATGCAATCTTTAAAAATTACATTGTAAAGATATTTAGTATCATATATTGATATATATGTAAAAATAACTGAAAATATTATATAAAATATAATTCTATTTTGGTTAAAAAGTAAGATTAACTATTTCTGAAAGGGTGATGAATTAAATCATTGCTACACAGTACTTATAGCTGACTGTTGGATTAGGAGTGATTATTTTTCTTGAGGTTTTGGTTTTGCTTAAGACATCTATTATTCTTTCAATTTAAACAAAAATATTGTTTTATATAATAGGTGACCATTTTTAATGAAAAATTCCATATTTTTTACAACCATCCCCTATGCCCCCCAAATCACATTATTTTTGGGGAAAGGCTTCTGTTTTAAAAGCTGTTTCTATCTACTTCCTAAAATATACATTTGAATTCATTTTGTCTAGAACTTCCATGAAATGTGATATTATGGCAATAATGAAAAGGCTGTAGAAAATGGAAACATGGAATAAAATAACCACTTCAGAGAAGTCTGTGGAGACACCATACCTCTTAGAGGGAATCTCAGACCACTCTCCTCTTTTATGAAAACACATTTTTTCTCTAATTTCCATTTTGCATATTCAAAAAAGAACAAATCAGAACCATCACTCTTTTTCCAAATTTTATAGCCTGTTGTTGCCAAAGATACGATGATAGTCTTCAAAATTCTAAAAATTCTGAATATAATATATTTTAGTGTCATCACTTTTCTAATCTCAGTGGCAGTGTAAAACTATCAAATGAAATAAATGCATATATAGTGCATTATAATGACAATAATGATACTTCATATATGTGTGCATTTTATGAATTACAAATGTTTTCACATTTATTTCATTTTCTCCTCATCAAAAACCCCTATGACTAGGGAAGGAAAAACTAATTTATCTTCAATTCACATCCAAGGAAAACAGTGCTCAGAAAGGTTAGATGATTTGCTCTAAGCACACAAGCAGGGCCAACTGCACAATTAGTAGGCTCAGTGCAAAATGAAAGTGTTGGGTTCCCTGACCAAGAGAGCTGAAAAAGAGTGCCATTAAAGGTAGGTACCAAACAGTAAAACCTACTTTTTTCTGTGGTCTCTCAGTCTGCCCTAATGTTTGCTAGTTAATCCTATGCTCCCTCCAGCATGGGGATACTCAGGGTGAGTGCACACCCTCACAGTTGTCTGGGGGTCCACCTTCTATGCAGCCCACCTGTAGCTTGGTTCCCCTTCTGGTCAGCCAGCTGAATGTTCACTGCTGCAATCCATCGTGGACATGCAACCTCCAAGGAGCTGCAAGTTCCATGCTAGAATGTGTTCAGTATGGTACCTGGATCCAGGATGGGTGAAAGGCTTGCCACTGAAGAATCACCTGGGAAACATGCCATGGCACTGTCAGCCAAGGGAGGGGATGGCCACCACTATGCCCTGCCCATGATGCCACAGAGAGCATAACCAGGCCTCTCTTCATCCATATCCAGATCCCAGTGGGGGCAGAGGTGACATGAGGTGAGGGCAGGGAGGGAGAAGACAGGCTAGGTTCAGGGTGCCAAAGGGTTGGTAACATGTGGCCAAGAACCCATCGTAGGGAGGTAGTTGGAGGTAGGACCACATGTAATTTGATGTTCTAAACCCAGGGCACATGCCCCCTTGCCCCACCAGACTTCACTTAAAACACAAATTCAAAGATAAATTATTAAGGATTTCAAGAAGGCAACCACAGAGCATTAACCCCCAAGCACAGAGTCCTTTTGAATATGGAGCCCTGTATGATTGCATTGGTCACATGCACATGGAGCAGGCTCTGCTGGAAGTGGCAGGGCAGGAAATATAACTTGGGTCTTTTAAGTCATTATTAATGCTAGCTAGATTGTTGATGCTAGCTAGTGCTTACCATGTGCCAAGCACTTTGGGTGTATTAACTCATTTAATCCTCACAACCAGTCTGTCGTGGAAGTATCAATACTATTTATCACATCCATTTTCCAAAAAGGAAACTTCCAACTGTTACACAATTTATAAGTGGCTGAACTTGAACTTGGAGAAGAGTCCCTATTCTTAGCCACTAGGATATATTGCCCAAGAAATCTAAAATTACTTTACTCAGCTGCTGCGGAATTTTAATACTCAGTATCTTTATTCTGGATTGGGTTTGTATCTTATTCCACTTAGTGACATTTAAAAGTCCATATTTACAATACGTATAAAGAGTTTCTCTCAAATCTTTGCTGCCATCCACATGGGACTAGATAACGACTGAATTTTATGTTTTTGTTTCCTTCTCCCTTCTGTAGAAGAATCAGAAAGACTAAGCAGTATCTTACCTCTAAGCCTTGTCGAGCAGGGTTTTGACTCCTGGAGAGCTGGCACCTTACCAGTCCTCAGAGCAGAATTAAGACACTTTATTGTTACTGTTATTTTAAATTAAGGACTGGGATCCCGAGTTTAAAAACTTAGTAGGTAGAGTGAGGAGGAGCTTTGGAATTCCAAAATCCAAAGCTGTTGGATGAGGGCATTTAGTTTCGGGAACAAGGTTCCAGGATTTGCACTCCTCTCTTGTGACACCCTATCTATATGCAGATCTCTAAAGGGCAATGGGCACTAGACATCTTGGTACTCACCTTCAGCCAAGACTCCCTATGACCAACTTTGGGATGACAGTAACAGAAAGCTCTGTGACTGTAAAGGACCATGTAGTCTTAGACACTGAACATTCAAGATGACTAGTATATTGAATGGCTAGTGAACTGAAGACCAGGATGCTTGTCCTGAATGTTCCAAATGGTGTTGGGCTCTCAGGGGACCAACTTGGGTGAGGAAGAAAGCCCTAAATTGAGACTGAGGCATGATGTAGGCTCAGAGCAGATTAAATGATTATACAGAAATTAAAAATATGGTATTGTTTTATACCTCAAGTTCCTTAGTGCGCCAGAGTTACAGGAGGAAACAAATCAGGTCAATTGCAGGTATATGCAAGCTCATATTGCCTTTTTACTTCAAGTTGGCTCAACTTACTGGTGTAATTGTAGCCCTGAGAGGTTAAAACTACCTGGTAGTGATTCCCATCTGGAAGAGTTGAAAGATGAGTTCCCATTCCCTTCAAAGTTTTCCATTCCTTTCTGTAATTATTTATCCACAAGGAAAAGTAAACACAAAAACATGAAATTATGTAAAAGCATCAGTAAAATGAAAGAAGAAGGATGGAGGAAATTTGTATTTATGGTGCACTGACTATATACCAGACACCTGCAATGCATTATCTTATTTAATTCTCAACAGATATCTGAAATGTAGTTATTTGTTATTATACTTACAGATTAAAAATCTGAGGCTCAGAAAGATACTAGACTTTGACGGAGGTCATTCACCTAGGAGCTGGAAGTGATAAATTCCTATCAGAGGCTGGTGGATTTCAGATAGTAAGTTCTTCTGTTACAAAAAAAGAAAAAACGAAAAGAAAAACAAGAAAAAATATCTCTGTGGGGTAGAGACTGAAAGCCAGGGACAGGCTTGTATGAGGGGCTTAGCAGGATATTGTTAGGAAGGGAAGCTGAAGTTTGTTGATTGACTCAGCATTCTAGCCTCTTACACCATTCCCAAGGTGCCGTCTCTGACTGATTCACCATATATATGTCAACTAGTCTTCCATATCTATTGTGCTCAGATCCTTCAAAAAGTCTATTACTAATTTCTTCCACTGAAAAATGTGAATGCATGTACTTCTTATAAGTAATATTAACAAAGAAATAAGGTGAAATTCAGCTTGCCCTGGACATGCAACCCTGATCCAATTCATCCTAGCTGCCCTCCAATCCAAGTACTAAAAGATGCCCTTACAGACACAAGGCAACAACCTATTTAAAAACAACTTGAAAAATTAAGGAAACCTACATGTAGGATAGTAACAACCTTCCTCAAGTCATTTCAATAATTCTTAAAGAGCAGACAGCTCGCAACTCAAAAGGCCCATATATGAAATGGTAAGCCCTTCCCAAGTGACTAAGAAATGTACATGAAAAGAATTTTATGCAATTATGCTCAGGGAATATTAAACCTTAATTAATGTAGTGGTGATTTCAATAATAAAATGCCCAATGTTGTCTAAGAACACATGGAAAGCATTAAACCAATGGTTAGATTTATGGCTGAATAAATCAAGCATATTGTCAAATTCATCAGGGAAATCTCTCCACCTATATGTGTTCTTGGTTCTATAGAGCTCCCTCCCAGAATGCCAGAAATTCTGTCAGTGACACTATGCATTCATGAATTGTGACTATTGCAATACATTTAAATTATAGACGGGGCATTTTCCGGTGAGCTGTGTGCCTGCCTGTAAAGTGACCCAAGGTACAGAATCCCTGGGTTTGCCTAATCTAGTCACTTGTGTATATCTATGTATATGTTTCAGGGATATCAGACTAGAGATGGAGTGGAAATAAAGGTTGGGGTGCCTGGTTTAGAGGAGGAGAGAAGCAGCTGTATTGAAACATATAAACAACAAAGAGCCAAAAAAATAAAGATTATTTTTTCTTATGAATATATCTAAAGTGTTAAACAGATTCTGGCAATTTCCTGATGGTTCAAAAAGAATCCTGAGCTGAGATTTTCACAGAGAGTGTTCCAGACTCTGAGTCCTGTGCCTCGTGTATTGAATCACATCTGCTACAGGGAGGAAGCAATGAATAATTAACTCGGCCTCCATATCACCACCATAGATTACAGTCATCTTGACTGCTGGACTGCCTTGCACAACATAAACCATTAAGAAAACTCAGTTACTCTCTTTCCTTTTAAATTTGTCTTGCTATCACTTACCATTGTAAAGGGTAAATCTTTCTCTAGTTTTAATTAAAGCATTTAAAATAATTTACATTGAAGTCATATGTGCTTGGGTCTGTCAGAATTGATGCTTTAATAACATGCCATCCCTTTCTCCATTGCCCTGAAATCTGTTAAAATTGCCACTAATCTAATTGGGAACAAAGTTGTCAAATGCATGCAGCTCTGACAGTTTGTCTTTCTGCAAACTGCCGACAGATTGCAAGTTACGCATGTGTTGAGCAGATGGGTAAGTTAAAAGGAACACCAAAAAAAAAAAAAGTAATTTATTAAATCACCTGGAAGCAGCAGCTCCAGTCCAAAAATAGTGAGAATGAAATATAGCAGGAGCCGGGAGAGCTGGCACTAGAAGATACCAGAAGGTACCGGTTACAAAACAAGATAAACATTTGGAGATGCCTCAGCTGTGTTACAGAATAATGAGGAGTTATTTAACCCGATATAGATTACCAGCCAAAATTAATTTAGGGTGCAGCTTTTTTGGAAAATGGTTTCCAAAGTGATTGCTTTAACCCTTTAATGTCTTCTCCTTATCATGGGAAGACAGGCACATTTTTGTTCTTGTCTTGTTCTCATAGGCGTCAACACTCAACCACATACATGTATATACCCACATCTTTGCACACACAACACATTGGCAGACATATACACAGCATCCAAACTCATATACATATGCACACATGCACATCTATACAACCACATACTAAAGTGTATGTGCATAGACACACACATGCATACATGTGATCTTGCATGTGTACATGTGTGTACATGCCTGTAAGATATATATGTACATATACGTCAGACTCAACTCTGTCATCTATCTATCTATCTATCTATCTATCTGTCTATTTACCATCTATAGTTATGTCCATGAGAGACTGCTTGTTTTCCATCATCTGAAGCAAGGTTCTGAGTAAGCCATGCATGCCTCGGGTACCCCGCCTATAGTTGCTCTTACCATAATTGCTTTTAAGTATTCTATGTGAAAACTATCCAGGCAGGAGGTTGGGAAGCACTGAGGTCAGCGTGGGGGAGGTTATTAGGAGGGGAGGGGAAGTGGAGCCTAATGACCTCTTTTCAGTGGGGTTCCATACAGCTACTCTGTGTGATCAGAACTTTTGAGAGTTGTTTGTTGAAGCCTTAGGTGACTTAGTAAGCATCAAATAAAGAGGACATGTTTTAATTAATATTTGCCTCATTTAGGCAACCTGGGCCTGTATAGAGCCATCAGTTCCATTTTAAAAAGGCAAGAAATCTAAAATAAAGATATATTCTGTCTCTCTAGGAGCTCTTGACAGACCCAGAGGTCTAGAAAATTAACTTTCTTTCTGTTCCTGGAACAGACCAACACAATTACTTTAAGGAGTCTCTTGCTGGAAATTTAGGTGATCTGCGATGAAGAGCCAAGAGTGGAGAGTATGTCCAGGTTCCCAAGAGCAGTGTGGCGGAATTCAGAGATTAAATATTGCTGTTCTGCTCAGCTCGCTCCCCTTATCACTTGGCTTCCTGGGGCTGTCAGCCACTTTCATGCTTTCGGCAACCACATAGTCCGATGACTCGCAAATCTGTATCTCTAGTCCTGGTTGTTCTCACTTGGAGTCAGAATCCTATATTAAAATATGTGTGGCAAATCATGACATGAATATTCCTGGGGTCTCTCAAACTCCATGGGTTTAAACTGGAATTCCTCAATTCCCCCTCCAACTCACTTCTTTCCCTGCATTCACTATGTTAGTTATTCACATCATTTTACTCTTTATCATCCAAGCTAGAAACCTGGGAGTAATACTAAGTCACCTCTTTTCTTCACCAGCCATAGCCAGTCAGTAAGCCTCACCAATTTTGACATCCCAATGTTCCTTTAAATCTCTTCTTTCCACTCTATCGCTCATAGAACGTCTCCAACTTAGGCTTTCCTCATTTCTTACATGCATATGAGCATAGGTCTTCCTTTCTAAAGTTTCACGTCTCCTCTGATTTATTTTCCATATAGTTGCTATGGTGACATCTAAAATTCAAATCATACTATGTTATTTCCTCCTTGCTGTGCTGGACATTCTGTTTGCCCCAGCAGATCTGCTTCTACCCTTCTCCACTGTTGCAAGAGGCTGAGACAGAAGTTGACTATTTCTCCTGTTCCATCCTTGCCAGGCCACAGATTGTCTGTGGTTGCATTCCTCTCCTGAAGGCCACAGCTCCTGTTGAATTGCCTTCTCCTTGACCTATGGCTTCAGCTGGAGCTCTCTCCAGGATCTGGGAAGACCTTCTACCCTCTGTCCTTTAAAGCCTGGGGTGCTGTTGTCTCCTCTCTTTTGCTAACCTCAGGATGCTTTACCCAGACTCATTAGTTCTTCTTTAACCCTGCAAATTGTCCCCTCATTACTCTTTTTTCAATGACATCTTTACAGGTGCCATCTATTTCCTCCTGGGGTTCCAATGGTTGCAATTTCCCATTGCCAACAAAATAAAAATTTCAAGTTCAAAACATGGCCAGCAAGGCTCTTTAGAATCTAATCCTTGACAGCTTCTCCACTCTTGTGGCCCTGGCCCTCACTAGCTTACATACCTGGACTTCCTGAATACACTGTACCATTTCACACTTCTGTGCCTTTGCTCTTGCCCTTCCCCTTGTAAGAAATGTCCTCTCAGCCCCAGACATTGTCCCACTCCCATGTCTATAATCTCTCTGCCTCTTGCTTCTTTTTCCTGAAAGATGCAACTCAGGCATCACCTCCTCCAGAAAGTCTTCCCTGGGTCTTGGTGTTCCCATCCCCAGCTGTGGTCAAAAAGCTTTATGGACTCACAATGAATACTACATATGAAAGGCTCTGGGAAGTTGCTTGCTAAGGGTATTTGTTAATCTATCTAACCCATTTTTCCCAAAGCTATTTGACCCCCTAAATTAATTTTCAGATCATTTTCTTCCTTTTTCCTTCCTCCGTCTCTTCCTTCCTGCCTTTTTTTCTTCCTCCCTCCCCCTCTCTCTTCTTCTTCTTCCTCTCGCTCTGTTTTCTTTTTTCTTTCATCCTTTCTTCCAAACAGTTTACTGGATTAACTCATTTAAATTTGACAATGATTTTATAAGGTAGGTCCTATAATTATGACTTTTGTTTTTACTGAAGAAAGTGAAAAGTAAGGAAATTGAATGTTCTACTCAATGGCAAATCAGCTAGCAAGTAAAGAAGCCAAGATGTCAGTGCAAAGAGTTTCATTCTACAATTGTACCCTTAATGATAATATTAAAGATAGAATTTTGTTATGTCTAGGCATTACTTATAGCATATGTGAGAATAAGTATATATAATCCTCACATGTAAATAGTAATAACTATAAAAGAATTTCTCAAAAGTAAAGAGCCAGCCATTATGTTTCATTTAATATATTAGATTAAACTTAGTATTCTGCTCGCAAGCCAGGGTAAGATTCACGAGCCCTCAGGGTGGTATTTAAGATCAAACAAATTAAAAATATTTGCTCAGTAGTTCAGTTTTCAACATGACACTTTCTCACACACAACTTGGGAGTAAAAGAAATGCTAAGGTCCCCAAGATAAGTATAGAAAAATCCAGAAATAGTAACCACATATTTTTCAACAACACTCAACATATTTTGAACAGTGTGGTCCTAGCCAGGAAACTTCAGTTGTCCATGGAGAAAAAGGCAAATTCACAGGCAGGAAGACATAGCTCTTCTGAGACCCTTGAAGGACAAAGATCATCTGTTATCACGAACATCATCATCATCAACTAAGTAGACAATTTTTGAGAGCATGAACAGTGGGTAGTTAGGAAGAAAGTGGAACGTATTCAGCAAGTCACATTAACGGTTTAAATCCTCAGTACATTGATAGGTGTTATGTCCACACATTATTATCTACTAATGTTTTAACAACTAAATAAGGTTAACAGAAAAAAAAGTGCTTGTGTAAACTGAAATGCAACACGCAATTTTAAGACTTTATTATGTTATCCATTAGGATAATATGCAGTTAAAAGTCTCTATTAAAACTGTCTTGTCACTCACGTGCCCACTAGCACACAGAATTCCTGTACTTCCTAAGCAACAGTGTACATCAGAATCACCAGGGAAGCATTTTAAAAAGACACATATCTGAAGTCACACCAGAAGATTCCGATTCAATAGTTCTGGAATGAGCACTAGCTTCTATTTACCAGAAAATCTCCCTAGATTAATCTTATGTACACGCATGTATTAAACAGGATGGGCTAGGTTATGCTGCAGTAACAAAATCTCCCACCAAAATCTCAATGGCTTTACATTACAAAAGTGTATTTCTTATTCATGCCACATGGAAAGTGTAGGTTAGCAGGGAAATTAATCATCCTAGTCACTCAGGAATCCACACTGACTGAAGCTTCATCTAGATAAGTCCTACTATGACCATAACAGCTGTGGGAAGGGGATGGGGCAAATCAGGCACTTGCTCTTAAAGTGTCTGCATGGAAATAACACTTCTCATATTCCATGCTTGATGCAGGTCAAATGTCTACATTTAACTTCAGAGTAGTGGAAGATTGTACTTCTGCCATGTGCCTGGAATGGGAGAGACGTGGAAATATTTGTGAACAATGTTAATGGCTACCCAAATCTCTGAATAAGAATGGTTAAGTTCAGCCTCTTTAGTTTACAGGGAAAGAGAAAGAGCACAGAGAAATTAGGTGAATTTCCAAAATTATACAGCTAACTGATAGAATTTGAATTAGCATAATGTTCTCCTTACTGCAACTATTTTCTTAAAGTATCCCAACTAATGTAACCTACTTCTCTTGCCACCCATTCTTTTCTTCTTTTCTCCCTCTTGTCAGAAATTTTCAAAATTGAAAAAATTTCTTCCCTTAACACATAACTTAGGGTTTGTGATTTATTTGATGGCAGTTTAAAATAAGATGTTTTTAACCCCACTTAGAAAGAGTCCACTTTCGTGATTTATTACAACTTTCTTTCCCTGGTTAATTAAACTCATTTCTTAGGAAATGACTCATGGGTAATCACGCTAAGAATAAAATTAGTCATATTGCCCTCTTTGTTATAAAATGAGTGTAAATAACCTTTAAGGCAATTTTTCTTAAAAATCAAAAAAGCATGTAATAGTCCCCAATTGAGCAGCATTATGTAAAATAGACTCAGGGAGTAGTAAATCCAGACGCTGTCCTATTATTGCATGAAAAAAGGCAGAATTTTACATTCCTTTATTATTAAACCAAACTCTATCAATTGAATTTCTTTGTGGCAATACTCTGTTTTAGAGAGTTAAAGTACCATTTAAAAAATTCCTAGACTAAAACCTGTTGTATGGTTTCTTTGCCCACTGGAGAGATATAAAACCATTACATTTAAGTATCATAATAGCTAACATATGTTATTTCTTAGAAATGACACCACCATCTGGGTTAAGGTCCACTGATGATTTCATACAATACTCCAGCTTTCTTCTGGTAGAGAGAGGCCAAACTGTTCCAACTTTAACTACCCTGTTGTACTAATGAAAAATAATAAAAGGTTACACTTAAGTTTGACCTACTTACTGGAGATCAGATACTGCTTTATTAATAAATTATATAATTATCATAGTAGCTGGGATGCAGAAGGCAAGCCAGATGCTTGTGTTAAGAAAGAGAGTTGGGGCCCAAACCCATCTTCCCAAATTACTCATTTCTAGCCAAGCAGATCATGGATTTTCCTGGTTGGTAGAAGGATTGTTATGCAGTGGAAAGCCCATCCACCTTGTGTTCAAATCCTGACTGTTTTATTTGTTAATTGTGGGACCTTCAGCATGTTACTGAATCTCTCTGACACTCAATTTTTTAAACTATAAAACAGGAATAATTTTATCAGTGGTAGTGGTAATTTTGTGACTGTAGAGTCTCTAGCAAAGTACCTCTATCACATAGTAACAGGTTAGGAAATTACTATTATTTTTATTATTAACTTTTCCTCTATCTAGTCATCTTTATTTCCTTCCACATGGGCACAGAGAAGCCAAACAAGAGGATAGGAGCAAGGATGCAATCAGGAAGTAGAAGGAGAAGCCAAACTGAAAGGATGATAAGCAAAGACCATATTACACACTATAGATCTATTCCTAGAATGGCTTTCTAATGTGGCAGAATCACTAGACAATAGAAATATACTTTTGTGGATAAAGCAATAGCGGTATTGGTTTGTTTTCATGTAAGCCACCTTGTGCCTCGCTATCCTTAAAGGGCATTTGGTGAACTCTCACTGATAAAACCAGTTTAATCCCTGTGGCTCACTGAAGTCATTAACTATATGAGTGAACGAGGGTGGGGGGTTGAGGTGGGGAGGGTGGAAGAGTGGAGGAAGGGAACTCTCTCACCTGACTGCTTCCTCACTGGCCCCTTGCCTATTGTCATGCACGCAGCAAACCTTCTGGGCCAATCCATCTGACTGGCTGTGCAGGGAATGGGGCAGCCTGGATAATTGATGGACTCAATCTGACCAGGCACAGGTGGCACGGAGACAGCGTACAGCAGCTTCTCAGGTTTGCCAGTGCCATCTGTTGCCATAAGAACATCTGTCGTCAAGGTCACCCTGTCACCCTCTGTTAAAGTTACAGGTTTGGTGAGTAGGATAATGTCACCTAAGAAGAAGGGGTATGGAGGTTGGGGGCTTGGAGAGAAGAGAAAGGGAGACCAAGATACACAAAGACAATAAAAAATCTTATGAAAGATGAATATTAATAATAGGGAGAATTACTGGGTCAGAGAAACAAAGGAAAGTACATAGGATTTTAAAGGAGAACTTCCTTGCAAAAGGTTTGCCGAAAGATTACTGTCATTGTTCTCTCTAGTGACACGAGCTCATTTTAAAGAGTAAGAACATTTAACCAGAGGCATGACACACATTTGTAAAAGAAATATAAGTAATTAAAATAGGATTTACTTGGAAAGACAAGCACTTTTCTCTCTGCTTACTAACTCTAAAAACCAATTTTTGATATGCTCGTCTTGTATAAGTACATTTGATTAAGTGTCTGCTGCGAGTGCATGTGTGTGAGCACGTGTGTGCGTATTCACAGTGTGTGCAGGGAGGGAGCAGAGTCGAAGGGGGCGTTGCATTTATTAATGAGCTGATGGACAAAGTACTATAATGAAGCAAATGCAATACTGGATTTTTAAGTGGCGAGTATTATATGGGGCCAGACCTCCAGCAGCAATGGTTCAGCTCTCCCTCCCTATGTTTGTTGCCGATGCCTTTTAAAGCAATTTCACTCAGTGGCAAAGAAACATCATTCCCATCTGTTTAGGAAGTGTGGCTTTACTTATTGGACCAATATTGCTGGCACTGTGGGCTTTCAGGGACTTAATGATGATCATTGAATTGTGAGATGAGAAGGGAGAAATAATCTGCTCAATTTTATGAATCGTACTCACATCTGCCCCATCAAACCTAAAGGGCAGTAGATGGAAACAAAATGGTTTTTCAGCAAAAGGGAGGGTCCGGGAGGGCGTAGACAAAAGAGCAAATGAACACTCTTAGTTTTATCTGTACCTTTTAGTCTGGTCACCAAACACCATACAGAAGATTAAAATGGGGCTCTTGGAGAGAAGCAAAATCTTCATGGCCAACTGCATTTCTGGTTGTTGGATGTGTGGAGGGTATGTCTAATTCAGTTTGTTCCTTGACTCAGTTGTTTCATGTTTTGATAGTAGAAATGGGATGACTGTTTGGTAGCGATTAAGGGTAGTTCTGCCTCTACTCTGTCCTCTAGTGTGGACTAGGAGGATATCTCTCTCATCATCTTTTCCTGATCCTCTGTTCCTAGTCTTACAAGATAGGTAATGTTAAGCATAGACCAAAATTCAAGCAAAGGACTCATAAACATTGATTTCTATGGCCTGGATATCCAAATTATTTAGTGACATACACTTGAATCTGTATTCCATATATAGCAAAGCATTATTTCAATTACTTGGCTTTATAAAATTCACAAAAATTAATTTTCCTTGTTAGTGAAGTTAAGTCTTTTTGGTGCCAAAGCACTTTAATATTATCACATTAATTTCAAGGGGACTCTTTCCTAAGTTATGATACAATTTAAAAGCAAATGGACTTGGACTGCTAAAGGGCCATGTGATTCTAGTAAACTCACTTAACTTCTTTTGGAAATTCTGCCCCAAACTGCCCATCCAAATCCAGATTCTTTAAGCACAGCTGATCTGCATATGTATCTTGCTCTTTCTAGTGCATAAAAGCAAGTCACATTCCTAGCTTTCTCATTTGATCCCAATGTCCTAGCTCACTCTTGTCTTGCCAACTCTGTGCCCTAGTTCTGTACTCTGACAGTACTGTCTCTGGTCCCTCCAGATCTGTTGATCTTAGCATTTCGCTTTCTAGGACTTGATACTTTGTTAATGTGGCATATTGGGGAAACAAATGAGTATTGCATTTTGGGGCATAGACTTCTAAGTCACTCTGAGCAGCTGGCTACTTACCAGCTGAGTGACCTCAGGAGAGTTTCTTAACCTTTCCAAGCCTTGGATTGCTCATCTGTAAAATGGGATTTAAGATGGTAATTATCACATAGAATTCCTGAAGATTAAATGCTTGACATATTGTCTGACATATAGCAAGTGACAAATAAATGGTAGGTCTTAATGTTATCAATCTTTAGCTTAAACTATTTTTCAAAGCTTAATGACATTATTTATATAATTATGTAAATATTTTAAACTCCTGCCTTCATTCCAGACATCTCATGTCATGCAGTTTCTTCCCCAGAGCAAGAGTTGAGCTATTCTTGGTTCCCTAATACGTTGTGGTTGATTTAGGTAAGCTCATCTTCTCATCCATAAGCCTAGAAAATGAAGAGGGGTGTTCTCTTTCAGTGGTTCTCAGCCTGTACTCTGAAGTGCCCCAAGACCTCCACAGAAGGGACTTGATGATGGTCACACTTCATGAGGAAAGGGTAAGACTACAAAAATCCATGCTATTCCCAACTGGAGCTGCCCTCCTCCAGTTGTTTGGCTTACGTCTGGTAGACCACCTGAAATATTGTTCTGTGGCTGAAAGATTTGATGGTCCTCAAGATCCCATTCAGCATTAACAGTCTGACTTCTAGACAATGACTGAATATATTTCAACTAACCTATCAGAGGAGGCAATCATATTATAATAAGGAGACATACCTTATTATTTCCTTGATAATTCAAGGAGCTGATTATGAGCACTGAAGTTCTGAAGTGTTGAGAGGAGAGAACTTTAGGCTACACTGGGCTCCTTTACTAGAGCAACCAACCTCAGACTGTGTATGTCTTTGAATGTTCGTGTCAGTCAGATGTTTGTCTGCTTCCTTTTTGCCATCTTCCTCGTATCTTTTAATTTGCTACTTCTAGTGTGCTGTCAAACAAGACATTAAATAATGTGACTTGTTAGTTGTATGTGCAAACTGAGAGTAATGAAGCTATGAGTTGAAGACATTAAGATTTATCCTTGGTAAAAACCCTTGCATGGATTTTACTAATTGGCTGCACAGTAACTTTATTTAAGGGACCCATCTTCTCTATAGGGAGGATGAGCTGATAAATATTTAATACCAGTTGGGAATGGGGGAGCCCTGATTTGTAGAATTTGTTGATTTCTGTGGTGTAAATAATCCCGCCTTAGCTGATTTCAAGCTGCCATTGCAGTGTCACTGAACATAGACATTGTTACACATGGAATTGGGAAGAGATGGGCACAAACTGGCCCACCTCAGCACATGACTGTGTTGAAGAGACTGTCAGCTAAGAGACTTGTGAAAAGTAACCCACTACTCTGCTGACATTAGCATTCAGTGGAATTCTTAAAACTGTCAGATGTGTGGGACCTCAGAAAGATCATACCATTCTTATACAGAGATTTCTTCTACAGAGATTTGCTTCTTTTTAAATTTAAAATTTATTGATGGCTTATACTTGCTAGGCACTATACTAAACATTTTATATGAATTAGCTCATCCAAACATATAATAATCCTCTGAAACGGGAACTGGGATTAGCCACATTCCAAAGTTGAAGAAACTGAGGCTTAGAATGGTTAAGTAACTTACCCAAGATCCCACAGCAAATAAGGGATGGATTGGGAATTTGGATCCAGATAGTCTGGCTCAAAACCCCATGTTTTCACTGTGAACCAACTTTGGAAACAACAGAGCACATTTGACTGGTAGCTATTTTCTAACAAATAAACATGTGGATACCTAGTTGATGATTATCCGGCCATTACTAGACCTAGTTTCAACATATAACTTGTAATGATCTCATTAGTATGGGTCCATGAAAAAGGCCATATGTAAGGATTATTATTATTTTTTTTTGGCAAAGGAAAAGAAGAGAGATATAAATATTTAAAACTTCATAAATTGTATGCTGATCCTTTCAACCGTCTCCTCTTTATTTATTTCCTCTTCACTTTTCAATTGAATTTACACAGCTTGCCCAGCCCAAGTCAATGGATGTCACCATGGAAAAATGAAAATCAAAAGAGAAAACTAAAGTTTGAAAATTTTCATCCATGTTTGTTCATTCTAAAGCGCATCATGGAATATTGGTCTGCAGGTATTATTTGGTGGCCCTCACACAGCCACATAACTTAAGCAACCGTAAATGCAATGTCACATTATAGAGGGCTTCTAATTTAATTGAGTTTAAAGTAGGCCAAAGTTGGTCATTTATACCTTTCTGCATAGCTTATACTTACAATTACTTCCCAGAAAATAAAAACAAAACATAATATTCAGAAGGATGACCAGCCCTTTCTAAAGATGAAAGTATTTCCCCCAATGACATGTTTCAATGTAAATCCACCGGAATGAAAAACTGGTGGAACTAAATGTTATTTATTTAATCAGTGGATAAGGATACGTCTAAGCTGTTGTTCAACAAATCAGTTCCCTTTACAGGTGGCCCAGCGAAATGGTTAGATTTTGCATGATGCAATTTTTCTCCCTTGCAATGATTCTCAGTAACCTGCTTTTCCCAAGTATCAAGGAAACAAACAAAAACTGGCTTAGATTGGATCTTTTCCACATATACCACGGCCATTTTTAAATAAAAGGAGGTGTGTGTGTGTGTGTGTGTGTGTGTGTGTGTGTGTATTGGCATCACTTTTGCCAAAATAGTGGAACTCTAACCTCACAAGCACACTCCAGTTAGCAGGGTCAGTGAAAGTTCAGGTGTTGAGGGACTACACTTTTCCCGCTCATCCCACCTCCTCCCAGACACAATTAAAATCAGGTAACCCTATAATCTGATGCTGGTAGTCTCAAATTAATTCGACTTTGACAAGAATGTAGGCAACGCTCAACTGCAGAAAATTAACATACACATTTCCCTACATGTACTTGGGGAAAAGGGAGAAATAAAGCCACGTGCAAAATCTTTCCAAAAACTCAGCCAGAATTCATTCATATCCACAGACTTCATGTCACATTAACTCACCCAGCCTGATGCCCAGGACTACACCCTCCAGCTGACTGGCAAGGTTAGGCTTCAGCTTTTTAATAACCTTCTTATACATATAGACCTCTATATCCAGGATCTATGAATACACAGATGATTATTTAGGATTAATGGATCATCCAAAGTGCCAGTTGGCACGTTTTGAGTAAAAAGTGTAACAAATGCAGCTGTTTACTAATAAATAAAGCCTCAGCTGTAAGAGAAATAAATTAGATGCATTTAATTGGTAGGCCACAAACCTCCCCTCTTTATTACAATGCTGCTTCTTGTTATTTTATGATGTCAGTGTAGATGGCAGACTGACAGAGTGTTTATGAATCACAGTTTGCAGATGGCACTCTTGGTTCTCGGCAGCTATGAGCACAAGTAGCATGAGGCCTCAATAGTGGATTTTGCCAAAGACGACCCCCTGAGAATTAGCTGTCTCCGTTTCTCTTGTGCCAATCTCTCCTTGGCCAAGCGCTACTGTACAAACCCACCTTCAATAAACTGTGACTGCCTGGCAAGGAATTAAAGAGCATTCACACCCAAGAATGCCCTCATCTCAAGGTGATCTCTTTGTCATTGCAGAGGGGGCCTGTGCGATGATTCTCAGAGCAGCTTCCTGCAATTTCTTACAGGGAAGATGACGAAGGATCCAGCAGGACACCCACCCCTCCCCCTTCCCACTCACTTGGCTCTCCACGCCCACCCTCCCCCAGCTGACAGGAGTGATTTCCCATCTCTCGAGCACAGCATAAGGTCCTTGCACTTGGGATTCCAAGCTCCCCTAACTAATGACAGCTTTGTCAGCACACAGCTGGGGATGGAGAGGGGAGGGGTCACCCCAGCCCATGGAGCTGAGGCTTCACAGCTTCTGTACTCCCTGCATTCTCCTTGGTCACTAGTCACTTCTGTGGCTGGGGAACAGCACACAGGAGGCACGCAGTCCTAATTGTCAACAGATTTGTACATTTTTGTCACTGGTTAAACTCATAATGGATTTTATTCGAATGGGTTTTTTCATTAGAAAAATGTGAATAATCAAGCCCTTTTGTAGAGAACAGAGTGTAGTCCGAACACAAAATAATAGTGGTAAGATTAATGATAATAGAGTATTGGGATGGCCAAAAAGTTCGTTCGGGTTTTTTGTAACATTTTATGGAAAACCCAAACGAACTTTTTGACCAAGTCAATAATATCAGGAGCTACCGTTCATTGAGATAGGCTAAAATCACTGTTGCAGAAGTATCTTGTGACAGTTTGAAACACATCAGCACCATTCCCGCTTTATCTTGTTTTCTTTTCCTACCTTGCAGTGTTCATTCATGTGAGCCCTGGCTATGTGTCCATGAGGGCCCGGAGAGAAATCCTGACATCACTGCCATCTCCCTTCCTCTTTGCCATTGTGTCTGGTGGGGACCTGATGGAGGGGGTCTGAGCTCTCCAGCTGTCTCGTGAAGCTTGAACTAAAATGGCTCCTGGAGGTCAAGCTGGATTAGGTAGAGAAAGCACACAAACAAAAACACATTTTGTTCATTGGTTGGTTGGTTTCAGAAACACTTTTGGAAAATCAAACTTTGATTTTTCAGTTTATCTGAGGCTTCTGGTTGTTCCCAAGGGGTTTATTTAAAACAAAGGGAAAGTCATCTATGTTATATAAAATATATGAGTGCATCCCTCTAAAGATCACGCACAAGGCAAGGATTTCTGCTCTCACCACTTTTACATTGAACTGGAGTTTCCACCTGGCACAAGGTAATATATTAATATGTACGTACATACATTATAGATACTGTATAAAATTGGAGGCATATGGATTGAGAGAGAAGTTGTAAAACTGTCTTTATTTGCAAAGGACACGACTCTGCATGTAGAAAATCTTAAGGAATCTACAAAAAACAATTGAGTTTTTGTATGTTGTCAATGAACTTTCTGAAAATGAAATTAAAAAGTTACATTCATAATGGCATTACAAAGAACAAAATACTTAAGAATATATTTAGCAAAAGATGTGTCAGGCTCATATTCTGCAAACTAGAAAACACTGCTGAAAAAAATTAAAGAAGATCTAAATAAAGTGAGATGTTCATGGGTTGGTAGACAATATTGTTAAGATAGCATTTCTCCTCAGATTGATTTACAGATTCACTTTAATGCCTGGCAGAATCCTTAAACTTGCTTTTTTTTTTCTCTCTGTCTAAAACTTTTGTGGAAATGCAAAGGAGAGCAAAGGTAAGAGACTCATACTTTCCAATTACAAAATTTACTATTAAACTATAGTAACCAAGACCATGTGGTACTGGAGAAAGGTTAGAATATAGATCAATGGAGCAGAATTTAGAGTTCAGAACTGTACCCTTATATTTATAGTTAACTAATTTTTGACAAAGATGGCAAAGCAATTCTATGATCTTTTCAGCAAATTGTGCTGACACTTGGATATACACATGCAAAAATTTTAGATGTTACCCTTATACCGTAAAAAAATTAACTCAAAATGGATCATAGACCTAAATGTAAGAACTAAAACTATAAAACTTCTAGAATTAAACATAGAAAAAAATAGAGTAACTCAGGAGGGAGTGAGTTTCCCCCAGGAGGTGACATTGAGCAGAAAATCTATTGAAATGAGGAAATAAACTATGCAAAGTTCTGGGAGAAGAGTATTCCATACATCAGGCAGGTAAAATAGCAGCTGTAGATGTCCAGAGGTGAGAGTAAATTATGCATCTTGAAGGAGCAAGGAGACCAGTGTGGTAGGTTTCATTGTGACACTGAACTGAACAAAGATCCCTTAGAAAGGGCCTAAAAAGCACTACCTATTAAGAAAAAATTAACAAATTAGACTTAATCGAAATGAAAGTTTTCTGATCTTAGAAAGATACCAATGAGAAAATGAAGTGTTAAACTGCAGACCGAGAGAAAATATTTGCAAATCTTATATTTGGCAAAAGCCTTGTATCCAAAATAGGAAGAGAACTCTTACAACTTAATAATCAAAAGATAAATAGCCCAATTCAAAAATGAGCGAAAAATTTAAACAGACATATCACAAAAGAAGATATATGGGTGGTCAATAGGTACATGTAAACTGCTTGAGGTCATTAGTTATCAGGGAAATGCAAATTAAAAGCACAATGAGATAAAACTACATATCTACTAAGATGGCCACAATTAAAATATATTACAAAACTAAGTTTTATTGAGGATTTAGAGCAACTGGAACTTTCATGGATTAATACTGGGATTGAAAATGTTGTAAGTACTTTGGAAAAAAGTTTAGCAGTTTTTTTTTAATAAAGTTAAACAGACACTACTACTTGTCCCAGTAATTCTAAAACTAACTAGTTTCTAAAGGTAAATAAAAACATTTTGCTCACAAAAACACTTGTACAAAAATGTTCATAGCAGTTTTATTCATAATACCTCCAGACTGAAAACATTCTAAATATCTTCATCAGATAAATGGGGAAACAGTTCTATTCATACACTAGAATATTACTCAGCAATTAAAAGGAACAAACTACTGATTCAAGCAATAGTATTAATGATTCTCAAAACAATTATGCTGAGCAGAAGAATCCAGGGCACATACAGTGAGATTTCATTTATATGAAGTTCTAGAATGAGCAAAACTAATTTATAGTGACAGAAAGTAGATATGTGGTTTACCTAGGGCTTGAGGTAGAGGCATTGAGTACAAAGTATCTTGAGAACATTTCTTGGGATGATGTAAATGTTCTGTATCTTAGAGAACAAGTAGTTACATGGGATTTTTCATTTGTCAGTCTCATCAACGTGTACACTTAAAGTGTTGTAATTTATTATTTTAAAATTATACCTCAATAACGTTGATTTAAAAGTAAAATTAAAAATAACCAACCTGAAATGATGAGAAATCTTAAACTTATTTCTAAAACAGGCACCAAACATAAAAATTTTTATTACAACTCCTAATAAACATTCAATGATTAAATATTTCCTATATTACATAAAATTTTAAGATTATATAAAAAGATATAAAACTTACCAACTTGTTTTATGAGCCTAGTAAAATTCTGGTACCAAAAATTAATAAAAATAGATAAAACAAAAGAGAAAAAGTTAGGGCAAACTTTTTTATGAACATAGGTAGAGTAATTCTGAACAAGCTACTAGGATATCAAATTAAGCAGTTTAATAATAATAACAATAACAGCAACAAGTGGGGTTCACCACAGAAATGAAAGGATTGTTCACACCCTAAAAATGTTTTAAAATGTATCTCACTCCATTAAACAATTTAAAAAGAAATAACCAAATTATCATATTAAAGGACACCTGGAAAGCATTTGATAAAACTTAATACAGTCATGATAAATTATTTTAGCAAGCTTCTCCCTTCAGTCCTGAGACAAAGTAATAAGACAAGAAAAAGTAAAAAGATGTTTGACTTTTATTAACTGTAGATAATATGATTATTTATATGTACAAATTTAAGTGAGTCAACTGAAAATTTATTAAAAGTAATAAAGGAGTTCAGTAAGTTAGCTTGATATGTGATTAATAAACAAAAATCACAAGTTTCCTACTATCAACGAAACAATTAAAAACAATTTGGGAAAAAACACATTACATTAAAAATCGAATAGCTAAATAGAATCTACAATACCAAGGAATTAACCTAGCAAAAAAATATGAGAGCCATATGAAGAAAATTATAAAATTTTAATAGGGCTATTCAAGCAGAACTGAATAAATGGAGAGGCATTTATTCAATTTTGTAAAGTTATTAATTATAACAAAATTAATTAATATCTATTGAAAAGTTTCTCCTGAAGAATTGTTGCACAAAATGCCAGAATTTTTTTGAAAAGAATACATATAATTAAAACACACAAAATTAATTGTATATATGCACTTAGGCAAATTGGATTAGTTGCCTAATTAACATTGAATTTTCTTTTACTTTTACTAAGGTTACCATCTCTCAAGGCAATGTGCTCAGATAATAAAACACATTTGCTAACCTCTCTTGCAGGTAGAAGTGGCCATGTATTAATTACTGTACATACTAATATCACAAGGCAGGGATTTGGGGAAAGCTCCTTAAAAGAAATCATGCTCAACTCCATACATGCCTTCTTCTCTTTGCCTTCCTTCTCATTTTAGTCTGGAATACAAATGCAATGCTGGGAGTGAAGCAATCATCTTGCAACCATGAGGTAATGAAACATGAGGATGAAAACTATACTCAGGATAGTTGAGCAAACAATGGGAAGGCTCTGTTCTTGATGTGAACAAGGGCCATATCAGCCTGGACTCTTGAACTTTTGGCTTCCTGTCTTGTGAGCACACTAAATTTCTCATTTCATTAAGCTACTGTAGGCAGTTTTCTGTTATCCTGTGACATAAAGAAGAATGCAATCTCTAAGTGTAAAATGCTTCAAAGCTACAATAATTAAAATATCGTGCATTGTGATATTAATGATAGAATAGACAAATATGTGAGTGACAGTCCATAATTTACATTTATAAATATAAATACTATATATATATAGTATATGTATACATTAGTATTGATATATATATATAATTATACGTGTAATATATATATTAATCTTCATAAAATAGGCATTGAAAATCTGTACCATATGTGGGACAGCTAATTTAAAGCAGCCAGCAGATGAAGAAAAATTTCACCAGGACAAATCTGTCCATCTTTGGAAGTTTTCCCACATTCTGAGAGCCTGCCCCCCTTGTCCAAGCAGCTGCACAGTGATCTCCCTTTTTGGACTGTGGTGCTCTCTGTATATTCTGCCCCTCACATCATAGAGCATCCCCAGCTCATTGCCCTCTATGACCTAATTTGCTTATCCTTGTTTTTCATCACTATCTGCCCATGGGAGTCTTTGTCCTGCCCTGCCTCAAGCTGGTGTCAAATGATCCCTAACACTGGACCTTTCACAATTGGTAAATTCTTGCTGATTCACTCTTTAACTCAAAAGTCAATTTTCCTGTTAATGTTCAGGATTCCATCCTTTGCACTCCTTCCTGCCACCCATTTATGCTGATTGATTAGGTCAGAAAGCTCAAGCTTTTCATTTAGTTCTTCTTAACACCCCTGTCATTTAAGTCCATTAGTATTTTTATAGTGGACTTTAAAATATTATATTAAGTTTTATTGCTTTTTGACAAAGGCAGTTCAAGAATAATTTCTAAATACCTTATAGAAACCATGAAATGTCAGAGTTACAAGGGTCCTTGGAGATCATCTGCTATTACCTCTTATTTTACAGATGGAGAAAGTGCAGCCCAGAGAGGGGAATGATTTTCTCATTGCAGCACATGTCATTAGTGAAGGAGCTGAAGATAAAAGCCTAGAATTTTCTTGATTTTCACATTAATCTCCAATTGTTTGAGTTTTCTTCCTTGCTAAGGGCCACCCTATTTATTTGTCTTCCTGTAATCATTTGGGGATTACTGTTCTTCACTGTCAGGAGGAGATGGGCCCATAAAGAATAATCCCAGTTTCTTTCTCTATCCTCTCACTTGTTTTCCCCAGGACATGAGGACTGATTTATCTAATTGGAGAAGTGGCAAAAACCTAACAACTCTGATAAGTAGAAACAAAGTCACCGAAATGGCATTTCAGCAGTGTTGGCCCATCTCTCTCTCATTCTTTTCAACCACCTGGTCCTACACAGAGTGGGTTGCTGTGCTTTAACTCTCCATATTATCAAAGGATCAAACAGAGGCTGATCTTTGCTTCATCACAGCCAGCTACAACTACTTTGTAAAGTCAGCTTCTCATGTGTTCTGATTTGTATATTCAGTATGGGGGTAGGAGACCTTATCATAATTCTTCAATTTAACTTTACTAGTAATAAAACTAACTCTACTTCAATCCTTACTTTATTCTTTGTATCTGTTCATGAAAGACTAAAAACCTGGAGGGGAGAAGTGATATATTAAGCTTGCCCTAATAGCTAGTATTTGTTTCTATGTTTTGAGCACCTAGGCATCAGGTTATGGATTTTAGGGCTGAGTGTCAGAGAGGGGAAGTGTTTGGAGCACTACAAGAGGCTGAATTACCTGGTTAATTACAATGGCATTCTAAAATGCAAATTTGGTTTTATTATTCTACTTGAAGTGATTCTAGGCTTCCCATGCCCTAGTATTTTCCAAATGGATGTGAATACCCTGTGGACGGATGTATAATATGGTAACAAGAGACAAGAAGGATGTGTTAGAATATCTATTTCTCTTTATTTTTCATAACTTTCTTATTTCCTTTTTGCATATTTTATAATGTACATAATCTATCAGAGCAATACATGTTAAGTTTATTCATTGAATGTGCATATATTGGGAATGAGTGCCCAAAAGCATTGACTCATGAGGGTAACCAATTAAACAAAAGTTTGGATACCTCTGATCTAGGATTTCAAATTCTTCGTGTGAAACTAGGGGAGTAAGTTCTATGAGTGTGCATTTGTATGTTCATATGTGAACATATGGTGCCTTCATCTTAGTGTATGACTAAGGGTTAATGATATACATAATCTGTGTTTAGTTTTTGCTGTTTATTGTCTGTCTTCCTTTCTATAATTTAAAGCATGCTGTGAAAAAGTCCTTGTCAAATTTACTGCCATGTCTTAGCTCCAAATAATTCCTGGCTCATAGTAGGTGATAGGTAAAAATTGTGTTAAATGATAAATAAATAATACTTATTTAGGGCTTGATATGTGCGAATAGTTTGTCTGGCATCCTGCATATACTTCCTCATTCAATACTCACAATAACCCCGTGTTGCTGATGAGTCAGTTGAGGTTGGGGAAGTGAAGTGACAAGCCCAAAGTCCCCTAGCTCTTAAGTTCAGAGGCAGGCACTCAAACCCAGGACTCTCTGGCTCCAAAGTCTACATTAAAAGTGAAGCCAAATTACCCTTACATTAAAAAAAATTGCCCTTGGGTACACTTCTTAATTAACCCCACCCCTGTGTTTAGAGAAAAGAAAGCTGTGAACCAAGAATAAATTATATTGCCTTGTAAACTGTGAACTGCAAACTTGTGAAGTAAGGGTAAATTAATTGTGACCAGAACATGGCCCCAGCCCAGCCATATATGGCTCTCACAACAACTTGGAGACGACAGAGGAGGAGAAATGTGTCCCCACCGAGCCCAATCTTTCTCCAGTTCATTTCTGGAGAACTGACAGCAAAGCAGCCTTTCCTATGCAACTGGCTAGGCTGGGAACTTGTCCAAGTGCTTGAAGGTAACTTTGATTCTCAGTGGTTTGGCTGAAGGTAACTCTGACTTCAGTGGGGTTAGGTCGTGGGCAAGAGCTGGCTCCTTTGACATCACCTTGCAGCATGTGGCTCAGCCTCTGTCTGACTTGGGCACTTTGTGCAAGAAACTTTTTCTTTCCAAACAACATATCCTCCTTCTGACCTTACATCGAGAGTCATTTTTATTCCAGAGTGATAACAAGTTTTTCCGTGCTCCCATGGCTGCTGACTGTAACCGAAGGCAAATGTGAAAGGCAAATGGATCCAGGGTGACATGTCCTGTCACTTTCTAGGCCGTAGACACTAGATGATATGAGGTTATATGTGGTTTCCTTGGCAGCCTTGAGCCTTGTCTGTGGCAATGGAGCTGGCAAATGAGTGATTGTGAATGTTCACACAAGAGTGTACAAAGGGAGAAGACTTCTTGAAACAAAGAAAGGAACTCCAATTTTATCCAGTCTTGATCATTACATACATTGTCCGATTGGAATGCATTTAATATGTTCATTTATCATGTTCCTACTATACTGTATGCATATGCACACAAGGAAATATAGTATATAATCTCTGAGAACATGTGTTTAACAGAAACCTACATGGAATGAGCCATGTGAAAATCTGGGGACTAGTTACCTGTCAGAGGCAAATGTAAAGGCTCTGAGGTGAGAGAATCCCTGTGTGTTCTAAGTGTAGCAAGAAGTCCAGTGTGTCCAGAGAAGAGGGAATGAAGGAAATGGTGGTAGGAGATGAAATCCAACAAGAAGCCAGGAGTTAGGGAACAATTGTACCTACCTCTTAGACTGTTTTAGTCCATATAATGGAAAATCCATGGGAAGATTCTGAGCAGGAAAGGGGCATGACTTGACTTCCTATGCTAAAAGGAACACTCTGCTGGGGAGTGGAGAATAAACCTTGGGAAGGTGAGAACAGAAGCTGACTGACAGGTGAAGAAGCTATCACTGCAACCCAGGAGAGAGCAATGCTGGCTTAGACTAGAAAGTGGAGATAGAAGTGGATGGTGAGAAGCTACAGGATTCAAGGTATGTTTTGAAGGTAGAGCCTAAAAGATTTGCTAATATGTTAGATATGGAATGGGATGGATAAAGAGAAGCTGATGATGACAAGCTTTGGCTTGAACTGTGTATATTAAGGTGGGGAACAGGGTAGGAAAGGTGTGAATCTGGTTTTAAGTGGGAAATCAAGAGCTCTCTTTCAACATATTAGGTTCGAGATGTCTATTAACCATCCCAGGGAGATGTTAAGTAAGCAGTTAGTTATGTAAGTTCAGAATTCAGTTGGGGCTAGAAATAAAAATTTATAGTTAGCATCATATATTTAAAGTGATGGAATTGGATGATATCATCTAGGAAGTAAATTCAGGTAAAGAAGAGAAATCTTAGAAAAAAGGTACTGCTCCCTAGTAACTCCAATAATTTATTAACAAAGGTATTATTCAACCCCAAATAATTCAACCTATTCTTTGTTGGGCCATTTTCTATGGGCTAATAGGGATTTCAAAATATATAAGACAAAGACTTTGTCCTCAAGGAAAAGAGGTTGGTGTACTGCAAAGAACATTGCCAATGAGCACTAAACCTGCCCTACCTCTTACCAGATGTGTGATGTTGTACAAACTACTTAATCTTTTTGGCTTTCAGTATTTCTGTCTTACAGGTGAGGTGCTAAGTATCTATGTCAGCAGTTTTATGAGAATTAAGTTACCTATTAAGTGTATGATGGTCTATAAATTCTAAATTATTTCTCTTCAAAGAATGCTCATTTGGGGGCACTGTTCCCCCATACATCTTCCACGTAGTCCAGACTCTAAGCTGCATCAGGGCAGGGAGCACTTTTATCTTGTTTTTGTGCCTAGCATCATAGGTTCTCGATAACTATCTGTGGAGTAAATTAAGTGTGAAACCAGTAAGTGCATTTGGATAGGATTTAGGTGCCCGGATACTTACGTGAATAAAAGTAAATTCAGTTCCCTCACCTCACAGAATTTCCATACAGCCCGGGCATTTCAAGACAGTGAAACTCAGAGAGAAAAGACAAGCAAGATAAAATACATAATCCAAAATGAATGACATAGAATTTTTTTTCCAACACTGTATTTGCATGTAATTCAGACATGCTGGACTACTTTTATGCCATTTAGAGCAAAGCAATGCATCTAAATAAAACAAATATCTAATTTTAAAAATATTGTAGAAATTTACCAATCTTTAATATTTTGATTAACATCACAACTACTACTAATACTAATATTTATTACTAATAATTAACAATTATGTATTATATTTTCTTAAAAATTCAGTGGTGAGGAGTATTTAGCAACAACACACAATGGGATTTTTGAGAGACGCTTACACATCTGTAGTACCCTAGTCTCAGGATTTCAGTAGCTCACTTTTCATCCTCTTCTTTGCATTCTTCTGAAGTCTGAAACTCTTCTTCAGGGACAAATGACTCCTGCTATCCCTGTATCTACATGCATTTTGTTTGTTTTTTGTTTGTTTAAATGCAAATTAATTTAGATTCTCTGTGTGTCCTGCCCTCAGATCATCCCTCCCCACTCTCCCTCTTTTTAAAAAAAATTTTATTGGAGTATAGTTGATTTACAGAATTTTATTAGTTTCAGGTGTACAGCAAAATGAACCAGTTATACATATGCATATATCCACTCTTTTTTAGATTCTTTTCCCATATAGGTCATTACAGAGTATTGACTAGAGTTCCCTGTGCTATACAGTCGGTTCTTATTAGTTGTCTATTTTATATATAGTAGTGTATATGCCTACTCTCCCTCTTGATGGGGACCTTCTTTCTTAGGAGTCACAGCAGGGAAGGTGTCCAAGCAAGGGAGGAATCCAGTGGCTTGGAACTGCTTTTATAATCCTTATAAGATATGTTAGAAAGGTTGACTACAAAAGGAAACACATACGTCTTAAAGAAATGGGGTCTGAATGGAACCTATGACAGTGTCATGATCTCTGAGGGGAAGTTAAAAGGGAGAGGATCTGTGAATGGCCTTTTCTCACTGACAGGGCTTCTGCACTCTCTTCATATTCTCACCTACATTCATTTCCTCACTGTAGCAGTCTGATAGGGCTGCTATAACAAGTACTGCAGACTGGGTGGCTTAAAAAAGAGAAATATATTTCTCACAGTTCTGGAGCTTAGAAGTCCAAGATCAAAGTGTTGGGAGGACTGGTTTCTTCTGAGGTCTCTCTCCTTGGCTTGTAGCTGACTGTCTTCTCCCTGTGTCTTCACGTGGTCTTTCCTCCATGTGTGTCTGTGTCGTAATCTCCTCTTCTTATAAGGACACTAGTCATATTGGATTAGAGCCCACCCCAGTGACATCATTTCAACTTAATTACCTCTTTAAATGGGTACTGGGGGTTAGAGCTTTAACATATAAATTTGGGGAGGGGACACAGTTCAACCCACATGACCTATGTAGGAGGTCTTCCGCACTGCTGTTTCTCTCTGATTTTCCATCTTGGGAAGATCTGGGAAGCCCCAAGAGCACAGTAAATTTAAAAAAAACATAAAATTTGAGTTAGTACATAGTATGACTACTAGCTGAGTACTGTAGTGGATGGAGGCTTGAAAGAGCATTAACTGTACTTCTTACCAAACTCTAACCTCTGGAATTCACACTTCTTATTCACAACTTATGAATGGATGAATGAAGAAAAAAAGAGCTTCTAACTATACTGGCATATATTTCCACAACAATTTATTTTTACCCCTAGGTGTCAGGAATGTCTATTTCTTTCAAGAGGCTGACAAAAACTTCTCTGTTGAGTTGGGAAAATCTCAGAATCAAGCAGCCAGATCCTTCCTTTTGCCCTGAGTTCTGAGGAAGAAAATAGGTCAGCATTAACGAAAGCAATATTTTCAACTTGACAAACTGGTCTCTTTGTGTTCTTTGGCTGTACTCAATGACAGAAATGTAAGAACATGTTCAAATGAAGGAGGTAATAATCTGCCTGTGTCAAGTTTGGGGCTTGGTTTGGTTCTGCGTCATATTGAAAAAGTGACATTGGCATAGCAAGACATCTTCAGAGGTTGATTGACTGGAATAGGAGAGGACTGGAAACCAGGAGACATTTAGAAAGGTGGAAGAAATCAAAAATGTTTCACCTGTTAAAAAAAGGGAGGAGGGCAAAAAATACAACTATCTCTTTTTACATATTAAGAGAGTCATATGGAGGGAGGTGGGGACTAAGTTCATGTGTCTCCAGAAGGCAAATCTAGGACCAGTACATGGAAATATCAGGGAGTAGACGTGGGTTAAGGAATCTTCTAAAGGTAGGAGGAGGGTTAAAGTTAATGTTCATTTTGCTCTTCATATTTTGCTCTTCTGTATTTTCCAGTTTTGTTCTCTATAGAATTATATTTCATGTTATAATCAGAGAAGAAAACAAATACATGTTCTAATGTAAAGAGAAGAGAGAACTAACATTTATTGAGATATTATTTGCCCAGTATTTGACATATGTTACTGGATAAAACAGTAATAGTCTAAAGATAGTTGGGTATACATATGAAAGATTATTTTTTTCCAGTCACTGCTCTCAGATGTGCTATTTTTATCATCTATTAACTTTTTTGATGAGTGCTATAATTTTCTAATCACTTTAAATTTTTAAAAATTCAATCAGTACAACATTAAATTTCAAACTGATTAACCAACCCCTCCTCACCAATCAGTTCAAATTTGACTCATGTTTCTAGGGGACTACAGCCATGTGGTGTATGTGTATGTGTATGTGTAGGGGGTGTGATCCATGCTTCCACACTTTCATTCCTCATACTTCTCCCTCCTCTCCATCTTGTTCTGTCTCCACAGGAGGAAGGGATTAGGAGAAGTGGGGGAAAATATTTATATTTAACTGGGTCTGCAGTTATATCTTCTATCAGATGTTGCTACTCCTCCTCAGGACACAGATTGGTCTGTGTGGCAGGTGTCCAAACAAAGGCTTTTTTGTAGGGCTCATGTGTATGTTCTTGCACAGTTTTACAATTGGTATATTCCACTCCTACTCTACATTTTTTCCTCCATAAAATACAACTACAGCAATACCATTGGAAATACACCTCATCCTCTTGCAGCCAGGATCCCCATGCCAGTGTGGAGTTGCTCTCCTGGCTGGCACTGGCAAGGTGACTCCAAGTCACCTTCTCTGGAGTCTTCTGATCCTCAGGAAAGCCATCTGTTCTTATTACATCAAGTGGTGGGCATGAACCTGTTTGAAATCTCTATTCTCCACACTACCATCTTCCTCTAACCCTCTTCTTCCTTGCTGAAAGGGGCACTGGGTGGATCAAAACTCCATTGCATAAGCAGTTGTCTAAGCAGGGAATGAGATGCCAGTCTCTCCTCCTTGAAGGTAATCCTATTC
Source organism: Lagenorhynchus albirostris (assembly GCF_949774975.1). Classification (NCBI taxonomy): domain Eukaryota; kingdom Metazoa; phylum Chordata; class Mammalia; order Artiodactyla; family Delphinidae; genus Lagenorhynchus; species Lagenorhynchus albirostris. The sequence continues at coordinate 135,234,129 of NC_083096.1, read as the reverse complement.
TTTGGCATTGATTCTCTTGAGGCCTCTCTCATTGGCTTTGGGATGAAAAAGAAAAAGCAGCAGCACTCCTCCTACTAGGTCAACTACTCATATCTCTTATGATGCTCACTTTCTCTTCTGTCATTTTCCTTCTTAAATTTGAGGAAAGGGAGAACTGGTTGATCATAGGTGGTATGTTTGCCTACTTCATACTGAGCACGGAGAAAGGCCCAGTTGTTGGCGTTTGTTTTGGTTGTTCTCACCATGTAATATTGGATTTTTTTTTTAATGCTCTGTTTGGAGTCCTACTCTCCTCTCCCACTCTAGGGCAATAGGAAAAATCCTGTTTATCATCTGTGATATATACCTGATACCATTTAGCCCTCATGAAAAACTATAAAGAAATACTATTGCCATTTTATTGACAAGGACATTGAGACTCCAAGAGGCTAAGAAAGTACCTACTGTTGCTCCCTGTAAGGGGAAGAGCCAGGGGGGGAACCCAGGCCTGGCTGACTTAAAGTTTTTCTTTGTCCACTCCACCAGTAGTGGCCATCTATGTACAGAATTATGAACATGCTTTTATCTAGAAGGCCCAGTTTTTACCATGACCAGTCATCTTCTCTTAGACTTGGTTTCCTCCTGTTCAAAAGAGGGATAAGTGTAGTGTGTATGCTCAGAGGACTATTTGGAGGATTGGAGGTTATTATAAATCTAAAATGCTTAGCTCTAAGAGGAAATACACACAATGTTCTGGGTTCTCATCCTGCAGAGAGTTGACTCAGACAGTACTACTGGTTGCATCACAAAAGATGTTCTAATAGTTGAGGACCCTACCCCTATAACCCTCTTCCTATGAAAAGGGAAGTAGTGTAGGGATTATCTGACTGACTTCCTGCTTATAAGGGGAAGAGCTTCTAGGTGCCCCCTCTGGTATCAACCTGTTTCCGTAGAGTTCAGCAATGGTGAGATGGTTTCCTGCAAAACTTCTGACAAGAGTAAGGAAATGAGATTTCACAACCATCCCAGATTTGTCTCTCCTTGAGAGTTGTAACAATTGCTGTAATTTTGTCAAATTAGTAATGATCCACATGGTAGTGACAGCAATAATATACACAGTGGGTTATACATAGAGCTACACACAAATAATGAGCTCCTTGTGCCTGGAAAAGGTTGAACTGAAAGCTAGGTGGTCATCTTCTAACTGTCTGAAGAGAGAATTCCAGCATTGGGTCAAAGATTAAAGAGAGGACCTATAAGTTTCCATTGAACTCTGGATTTCTCTCAGACTATGACTGACTTGAATTGGTTGCATGGATCCAAGCTTTCCTTCTTGGCTTAAACCACTCCATGCTGTTCCCATTTTGAGCCAGCAAATGTACCCCATCTCCAAGGCTGTCCAGTTCATCTGCATCACTGAATGGTAATTCTGACAAAGAAGAAAAACAGAGCTCATTCCTTGAGCCAAACATACCACATTTATTTTTCCCTTTCCCAAATATGCAGACAGTTTATTTAGAGAGCCTAGTGGTTCAGCTCTTGTTATATATTATTCCTAATAGACGTGTTTGCTCACATCTCTGAGACTGCACTGTGGGGGAGCTGTGAGATGATTTCTTCCATTTTTCCAGATCATATTTAATACAGATGCAAGCCACATTTTTTGTAGTGTGACATAATCTCATCAGAATGATCAATTCCTTCCGTTGCAGAACCAATAGGCATACAACCTTGCCTAAGAGAAGTACTTATTGGATACTTTTGGATTCCCCTATCACTATTTGTTACCAAAAGCAACACTACTCTAGGGCTAGACCCACACAGCCTTATTTCTTTGGGTTGACAAACACTCTTCAGGTTGGTTTAGCATGAACTGCTGGTGAACGACTGCATCTGTGAAAGTTAATGTCCTGTACCTTAGCCCAGATGAATAAATTCATCTCTTTATTGGCACCATGAAGACTTTCCATTTTTTGAACATTTAAAGTTCTTTTTTATGCATTAGGAGAAATTTTCAGCCAAGGCCATCTGATTTCTGAAACAGAGTTTTTGAATGTTCCCAGTTAAGTAGAAAAGGCAAAGATGAACAACTAAAATAATAAAAAGAAAGAAAAAAAAAGCAAGAAAGCAAGCCGAACAACTACACTAAAAAACATTTAAATCCATTTCTCTATGGGCTAAATTTCCTCAAACACAGAAAAAGCCAAGAGGTTGGAAGCTTGTTTTTTATTTCTTTTTTAAATGTTACTTTTTTTCAATTTATTTTTATATTGGTAGATGATGTGAGACTCATTACATTTTATAGGCCTGAACAAAATCTTAAAATTTCTTACTAATATTATGCAATGACATAATGCCATTTGTAGAGGTGTCACATAAAGCAATTGACTTTTACTGGCTTCTGATGGCAGGACTTGCCATTTTATATTGTGTTTTATGTAAGCGGTTTCCATATTTATCGACCTCACAGGATTTCTCAAGTTGCTTAATTATGGTAGGAAGAAGATATCTCTGTGGCCTGACACAAGAGCTTATTAAAACTCCTTTTAAAAAGGGAATGGAAGAAGTGGAGAGGTGAATGAAATTAACATTTAATAAATGCCTGCTATGGGCTGGATGCTGTAAGGTATAGGTAAAAGAAGAGGTACCTACCATGAAGTAGGCACTGCCTTGACAATACTCTGGAAGGTGTATTTAGTTTCCTAATTTCACAGACAAGCAAACTGAGGCTCAGTTGTTATGCCCAATGCCACAGCAGCTATTAAGTGGAGGTGCTAGGATATCCACTCAAATTTGACTTCAGGTCCATGCTATAAAGTCACAAAAGACAGCATTGCTCACATAATAGTGCCTCAGATTCTATTGCTTTGGAAGTGGGTAGGTTCTCCCTTTGAGAATTCCTACTCAGAGGATGAAGGTTCAGGAGGACCTATCCAGTGAATTAAAAATTGGAATTTATTTTTATCACCAAGATCTCTACTCATTTGTTTCCAAAGTTTAATTAAAGGAACTCTGCATCACCAAAGGAAATGAGACTACATTTTGCAGAATGTTATTAAAAAATTATGCAAGATAGGAGAGCTCCCTATATCCTGATATTCTACCCTCATGTTACTGAGTTCCTTCCCTGGAAAGTCCATCTTTTTCTTTTCACCTAGTCCTGCAGCCTCCACATCTGGATGAGGCAGCTTCTTAAGTAAGAGAGAGAGGTGTAGCAGAGATTGGTGGGAAAAGGATTCCAAGTCACACTGACTAATAGAATATTAATGCTCTACCAGACCTAAGAGATTCCCTAATCAAGCTTTTGATTTTTATACTGGAAAATTTTGAGGCCCTGAAAGGGGAAATAAAAAGCTTTTACTTATAATCTTCCACTGATCCATCCCCATCAGTTGGAAGTAATGCTTGGCCAAAGGGTTAAAGTATACATAGTTACAAACTGATGGTCACATTGCCAGCTGCAATGTCTTGGGAGGGGCCATGGTCCCTAGCACTCTGAGCTTACCACTCTCACATCAGTTACCGCAAGGATGTCATGGTTTTATCTTGCTAGCATTGACCTCATTGTTTTCTGTGCATTTCCTTCACCTCTGCTCTCACTGGTCCTCAGGACCAACTTTCCTCCTCCCAGTCCAAAATGAAGCAAAAATAAAGATTTGAAGAATTCATTTATTTCTGTGGTTGAGGTAGAGTCTCAAATTTTTGGATGCATGCATGAAGAGTCCCTGAGATTAGATAATTCCCAAATGTGGGGGAAGAAAAGTGAAAAGGCAGAGTAGTGATTTAGGTGGGAGAAGGATAGGTGGGAAGAACTGGATAAGGATTCCTTTAATTGAGAGGCAGAGAGAGCAACATTAGGACCCGAGGGAACAAATAGTAGGAAAACAGAACAAGCTTTCCTTGAGCATGGATATTTCACCTGATGGTCAATTTCCCTTCAACATTACTGGGCATTGCTAGTCCAAGTCAATGTGAATCGACTGAGCAGAGAGAGGGATGCTGGACAACGTGATGAGGATAGCGTCATGGAGGAAGAAGCTGGCTCCCTGACCAATGTGCAAACAAGCAGATCGAGTGGTGCAGTAGTGACACCAACACCATCACATAGGATATGGTACTTGCGCTCATTCCTCTCTATTGTGAGCAACTGGTGGGAGAGCTGTGTCGTTCCCTCTGTAGCCCCAGCCAGCTGTTATAGTTTCTCATGTACAGCAAGCAGTTGGAAAAAGTTTGTTGAATAAGCGAGCCAGTGTATGAAGTAATTTGTCCAAATTAACAGTGAGTTTAATGATCTGACTAGGATAGAACCCAGGGCTCCAGACTCAAGTCCAGTTGTTCTGCTAAACATTCTCTATTCAGTGGCACAGAGGATAGATAAATAAAATACAATACAGAACTGCTCTGATTGAAGGAAGGGTTACATAGAGTACAGTTTAAAATGCACTTTTCTATTTTAAGCATTGATACTGTTCAGGTAGCAAGGCTAACCCCTCTCAGTCAGTAACTCTGGCTTCCAAGAAGTGTAACTTCTTGAGCACAGGATATCTCTATTCAATTTACGTTGACTAAGCCTAGGTTGCCTTACAATATTGAAGATAGAGGGTACTTGTAGCCTTGAGACCTACGATTTGAGTTTTTCCTCTCTCTCGGTTAGGATTGTTTCCTTACAAGCATTTGGCTGCAGAGCTGTGGTCAGATCTAAGTAACTCCAATATCAGCTGGGAGAAATCAGTATTCCCTGAGGATTACAGCCATGCCAGCTTGGCCACTAGTTCAATTCCTAAAGATGGAAGGGACACTTAAGACCATCTAGTTCAGTGGTTCTCAGCTGGGAGTTATTTTGCCCCCAGGAGCCATTTGGTAATATCTGTAGACATTTTTGATTGACAGTTAGTGGGTGGTCCTGGCATCTAGTGGGTAGAGACCAGGGATGTAAACTATCCCACCATGCACAGGACAGCCCGCACAACAGAGAATTATCTGGTTCAAAATGTCAATAGTGTTGCTATCACAAAAACCTGACCTAGTCCGTATATCTTTCCAGAGTAGAATTCATCTACAGTGACTCACATATGGGATTTTCTAGCCTCTGTTTAAATATGTCAAGGTGTAGTGCTCACTGTTTCACTGGCAGCTTGTTCCACTCCTGGACAAATCTTCGTTTAATTGCTTGTTCTTGGTGCCCTCAGAAGCTGAATGCCTGTTACCACACTGTTTCATAATTATCTGATTCCTATGTGTCTCTTGCACCCATTGGACGGTGAGCTCTTTGAGGGGCTGAGCCTAGTTCATATTTATCTTTGCACTCCCAGATTCTACACAATGCCTGATACCCAAAAAAATTGCTAGGTAAAAGATTCGGTGAGTAAACAAATGAATTAAAGAATTAGAGGTCTTACATTCCAAGCTATACTTTTTTTCAGGACTGAAATTCTCATGCTTAGGTTCTAGGTAGTGAAGCTCTAGGCAATGAAACTT